>NW_006205509.1:2913351-2921729 GCF_000334495.1 Tupaia belangeri chinensis
AAAGAAAGCGAGAAATCACCCCCCAGGGGGGATGGCCACGCCGCAATCCCTTCTCCTCCATTCTCCTCATGGGATCTTGGGCATGCATGCACACGTGCCTGGCATAAGTTTAAGCCACCAAGTCCAGGCCCCGAACCGCAGTCAGTTACATGGGAGTCCAGCAACATAGTCATTATGCTAACTGCTGGTCCCAATAAAAATAATTCTCAAAAAAAAAAGTCTCAACCTTGGGGCCGGCAGGGGATGTGGTGATTAAGATGTTGGACTCCCACAGGACTGACCAACTGTTCAAGTCCCGGTGACTTGTTTTCTCCCTTTCCCCTTCTCTCTCTCTGTATCTCTCTAGTCAAATTAAAAAAAAATAATAATAACAAGGCGAGCCGGCAGATGATGTGGTGGTTAAGGGCGCTGGACTCCCACATAGCTGACTATGGTTCGAGTCCTGGACTTGGAGGCTTGCTTTCTCACTTTCCCTCACTCTCTGTCTCTCTCTGGAAATATTAAACATTAATAATACACAAAGTTAAATAAAATAATTACATAAAAAAACAAGGGGGCCAGCAGGTGGTATGGTGGTTGGGGCACTTGCCCACAGTTTGAGTTCCAGATCCAGAGACTTGCTTTCTCTCTCTCTCTCTCTCTCTCTGGTGTGTCCTTTAGCAAATTAAAAGTTAATAATAAATAAAATTAAATACATAATTAGTTTAAAATAATAACAGTAAATAAAATAAATAACTCTTAAAAAATAAGTCCCAACCTCTGAGAAAGAAGGGCCTCTATGCAGAGAGCTTGTGTATGGGGAGGGAGTCTGTCCTTAAACTCACACATGTGCAGAGGGTTTCATACTCGGCTGAACCTCCCTTGCACGCCCCCACCCCATAAATACTGACAATATCTATGATGTGCTTGATTCCCGGCCAGATTGTGGACCCCTCCAAGCAGGCAATTATGATGCGTACATCACTGTATCACTGCATCTGGCACATTCTGGTATAGACAAGGTGCCAGTAACTGTTGGAATGACCCAGGAATTCAGACCCATTTTATTTTCTAAACCTCATCACTCCCCTGAAGGATAAGTAAAAATAACCATCCCTGTTTAACAGAAAAGTCAACTGCAGCTGAGAGAGCAGATTTGTTGAGTAGTGTTGGGACAGAAAAGGGTTCATCACTGTCCCAGCTTCTGTCTGAAGGCACTTCAAAAAGTTGGAGTAAAGGTGGAATGAAAATACAATTCTAGGGCCAGCAGATGGTGTGGAGGTTAAAGTGCCTAGATCCCACATGGCTGACTAGATCATTTGAGTCCTGGACCCGGTGGCTTGAAAAACACACCAGGAGCATGTGCATGTGTGCCCAGAATCCAGAAAGGAGAATGGAGAAGAGATTGCTGTGTGGTCACTCTCCTGGGGAGGGAGGTTCTTTCTAATGTTTCCCCTTCTCTCTCTGTCTCTGTCTCTGGCGAGCACATGCACCCTAAGCAAAAAGTTAGAAAAAAAAAGTACAAGTTTATTTTAGTGCTAAAAAGTTTAAAAATACATCTACAGTTATATATATATATATAATGTATATATATACTTTCTTTTTAAAAAAGGGTTAGCATTTTTTAAAGAATTATTTTATTTAACTTTATTTATTTTTATTTATTTATTTTAATTTGACCAGAGAGGGACAGAGAGAGAGAGAGAGAGAGGGAAAGTGAAAAAGCAAGCCGCCAGGTAGGGGCCTTGAACCATGGTCAGCCACGTGGGAGTTCAGCGCCCTTAACCACCAAGCCACCTGCTCGTCCCTAATATGCACTTTCCATGGATTTTTTCCAACATCGCTCATATATTAGCTCAGATGAGAACCTCTACTGCCAGGTCTGAAAACTGACAGCCTCCACCTCTTCGGGTTAGGAGTTAGGTGAGGGTGGTTAGAGACAGCTGCCAACCCTTTGACTTCCTACCCTGCTGCTTCTCCCCAACTCTGAGCATTGTCCAGCAGGGACCCAAGCTCCTTCTTCCACCTCTGGCAACCAATTAACTTCTTATTTTGGCAGCTCATAGATCTAGTAGCTCTTTGGGTTATAGGCTGGGTAGTTTCTGCAGGGTGTTCTTTACTGGAAACCAAATGCCTTTCAGGTGCTTCCTGCTCAGGATCAATAAGGTTTTTATTCCTCCCCTTAAGCTGCCCGTCAGAGCTGAGATGGTACTAGGATGGAGAGAAAGGGAAAAGGATATCCTTGCAGGGTTGAGTGGCTCTGGGCTCCACTCCCCTAACCCCCTCCCTGCCAAATATCCCAAAGGCCAACAGGGGTCAGAATTCACACATCCAGGGAGAGGTGGGAGGCAGTGACAACAGCAAGAGTTCTGGGGAGGGGGGAATTCTCCAGTGGGCTGGTACCAGTTGTTGTTCTTGGGGGGGTGGAGTGCCTCATAGCTCCCCTTGCCTTTCTGGTCCTCCCCTTGGGAGAAGGATTAGGATTAGGGACAGACATTAAAATCTAGGAAGGGTCTACTGTTTGTCTAAGTTTGGATTAAGGCTAAGGTTCTATGATTTAGACCTAGGGACAAGAAGATTAGAATTAGATTAGGTTCAGGGCTGTGGGAAGGATTTGAACTCCCACTCTGGTGAATGTGCACATAGAGGCACATTGTAAGTGTTGTCTTCCTTCTGTCTCTCCTTACAGGAATGGCTAGCTTAATGGCAATGTGGTTATGGACCACATTGGGGTTTCCTTTTGGTTATGTTGGTTTAAGCCAAACCTGTGTGTGGATCCTCACCCTTCTGCTCCTGTCCTCTCTCCCACCGCCATCTTTGAGCTTTTGGGTCCGGGGCTAGAGCCCATTACCTGCTACTCGGAGTCTCCGGAGCCCAATGTTGGGAGCTGGGGTCCTTTCTCATGGCAGGCAGAGGGTTGAGGGAGCTTCAGCACTGCCCAATGCTAGGGCTGCAGAAGGCAGGCTTCAGGGACCAAGAGCTTCACACTGGGGGGCAGCAGCACCCTTTCTTCTTAGGTTTCTTTTCCCACTCCTCAGACATGGTGATCACTTGGTTGTAGTTTTTCTCATAACAACTCTTCTGGGCGAAGCAGGCTCAGAGTTTGCTTTTTTGTTTACTCTCTATTCATCAAGTGAGTGCACTTGCTCATATCACACAGACATTTAGTGTTAGAAAAGGAAGAAGAACACTGCAGGGGCTTTTGCCTCCTGACCAGCTTCTTCTCTCAGGAGACCTGGATCCCCAGTGGCCCCAGGGATCATCCAAAAGTCAGAATTTCAAGGCTGTCTGGCCTGGCCAGGAAATAAGTCCCCCAACAAAGTACCCTATTTGTTTTTGTTTTTAATTTGCTGAAAGATTCATGCACTCCTGTGGGTCATGTGGGTCTAAAAATTAAACACTAGGTGGCATGGTGCTTAAGGCACTGGACTTCCACATGGTTGACCATGGTTTGAATCCTGGACCTGGAGACTTAACTTTCATGCTTTCTTTCTCTCCCCCACCCCCTCACACACATGCCTTGTAACAAAGAATTTTTTTTTAAATGATAAATAAATAAAATTAAATAAATAATTCTTTTGTAAGAGAGATTTTTTTCTACAGGGCACATATGCTCACCAGAGAGACAGAAAGCAAAAAATTGCTCCCCAGAGGATGGCCACACTGCAATTCCTTCTCCTTCATTCTCCTCTTGGGATTTGAGCAGACATGCACACATACCTGGCACAAGTTCTAAGCCGGGACTTGAACTTTGGCTGACTACATAGGAGTCCAGTGACTTAACCATTATGCCATCTACTGGTCCCAATAAATCTTTTTTTAAATTATTTTATTTAACTTTATTTATTAATTCATCTATTTCAATTTGACCAGAGAGGGACAGAGAGAGAGAGAGAGAGAGAGAAAGTCGCCAGGTCTGGGACTCGAACTGTGGTTACCCATGTGGGAGTCCAGCATCCTTAACCAGCATGTCACCCGCCTGCCCCAGTCCCAATAATTCTTTAAATAAAAAAAGAAAAAGAGGGACCAGCAGATGGCCTGATGGATGAGGGTGCTGGCACTTCCACATGGATGACTGTGATTTGAGTCTCAGACCTGGTGGCTTGCTTTCTCACTTTCTCTCTTTCTCTCCCTTTCTCTTGCTCTATCCCTCTCATGTCAAATAAATAAATAAATAAATAAATAGAGTTAAACAAAATAATTCTAAAAAAAAAAAAAAAAAGAAAGAAAGAAGGAAGAAGGAAATCATTCCATTGCATGGTTGGGCACGTGTGACCCAGCTCCCTTAAACACTAGGCCATAGGGCTGGTCCTATACCCTAATTGTGTAAGAGAGGTAAATGCCCAAGCCAGGAAGGGTATGTTGCAAACAATGTGGTGTTCTGAATTCAAGGAGAGGCCATCAAGTCATTGATAAAAATAGAGATTTTATTCTGCAGAGGAAGATACTACATAGGTGGGGGCGAGGAGCCACTAATAGCTACAGTGGAAGGAAATACCGATTCTGGTAGGCAAAGGCATCTCTGAAAAATGGGAAGAGGAGAAGAGGAATCACAGAAGACTGGAAAGCAAAAGGAGAGAATGAAGAGGAATTGGGTTGGGGGTGGTCTCTGCAAACCAGGCTGGAACCCAGCACAATAAATAGTTTTATTTACAACAACCAAACTCGTGGCTTTGGATCCACGATCAGTGCAAATTATTTACACACTGATGAAGAGGCAGGACAGGAAGGGGTAGGAGGTGGCCCAGGCTCACAGCTGTTCAATGGCTCCAAGGCAGAGGCTAGAAGAATGGCAGCATTTCTGCTGAGTCCCCCAACTTCATTTTCCACATCACCACAGCTGCCCTTTCACCCTGGAACCTCCTACTTCAGCTGCGGGTGGGGAGGAGAAAGGTCCCTATGCACAGGTGTGTGTTCGGGTCTGCACCCTTGACAGGGGGATACAAGGGACCTGTGGGGACTTGGAGAAAATTGCGGACAAAGGGGAAAGAGAAAGGTAGAGAGGTGGCTGGTGTGGTGGAATAGACAGAGCAGCACCATCAGGAGCTGACCCCAGGTGGGGGACAGAACGAATATTTCTCTCACCTCCTGGCTAAGCAGGGGGCAGTGCAACAGGGGTCTCCCGCGGAGAGGGAGGGAGGTAGGTCGGGGCAGGTCCATCAGGATGGCAAGAATATTCGTGCCGCCCCAGGCAAGTGGTTAGAGGAGTCCCCAGGTAGGAGGAGGTGGGAGAGATGGGATAGCTTGAGCCGCGGGGTGTGGCTGGAGGTACTGGGTGGGCGCATATCAGGGTCTTGAGAGCCAGCGAGTCTGTTTTGGGGAGAGCATGAGGGGAGCGTTTCTGGGGGCGAGTCCGCACAGCGCCTCACAGACACTCGTGCAATACGCGCGTGTGCGTGCAGTTGCGGCAGCTGACATGGCAGCACCAGTGGAAGGTGCAGTTGCAGCGCTCGGTGACGCGCTGCGTGCGCGTGCGGTGGCCCCGGCCACAGCAGAGCAGCTCGCAGCCGTCCAGCGCGGGCGACGAGCTGTTGCAGGCGCGCCCTGCAGTGCCCGCCGTCCCCAGGCGTCCGCTGTATGTGCAGAAATTGGGCGATTTCTCGAAGTAGACGAGGTCGTGGGGGGAAGGCGGCTTGTGCGCTGGGTCTTCCGGCTCAAGGCGCAGCAGCTCGGCCCGCGAAGCGCGGTTGCTGCCGCGGTTGCCGTAGAGGACTCGAGAGGCGCCGTCAAAGCGGTCGCGCAGCACGTCGCCCACCGCGCGCAGCGTGGGCAGCCGCATCCAGCACGTGCGCACGGTGCAGGAGCCGGACATCCCGTGGCACTTGCACTCCTGGCGCATCTCGGAGAACACGGTCTAGGGGAGGAGGGGAGGAGGGGAGGAGGGAAGAACAATGTTCTGGAGCACTGTGGGAGCCCGAGGCACCATCCCAGATACCGCCCCCTCCTGGACGCCGCCGGGACCTCCGCAAAGGCCCAGGCTTAGCCTAGCCCAAGGGGAGAGGCGCGCGACGTGTGCAGCTGAGATCTGGATACCGGACACAACTCTACGTCACGCCCGCGAGACAGTCTGGCCCCTCGGCCTTATTTTTCAAGTTTGTACACTGGAGGGACTGGAGGCAAAACATTCTGTGGGCCGCATGGCTTCTAACCCTTCCCGTTCTAACTGTCCTCAGCCAGGCATCGCTCTACCCTCAGCCACTCTTATCTGGCTTCCTTCCAAGCCTCGCGCTCCCAGTGGACTCCCACTCGCGATGCCCCTTGCCCTATCACCGACTTTTCTCACGCCTGAGGTTAGCCCCTGCCACTCCTTATCGGGTGCGGGGACCTCTTACACCCGCTCACCGTGCGGCCCGCCTCGTTGTTGTGGAGGTTCATGAGAAAGCGCAGGTCCCGCCCTTTCTCCCCGGAGTCCACGAACTCTCGCCCGAAGAGGCGGCCGAAGTCGATGTTGTCGCTGCACCCTCCCCAGTGCCAATCAGGACCCCCAGGACCGCGCCGCCGGTAGTCGCACGTGCAGGACTCGATGGAGCCCTCAGAGCAGGAGCGCGCCACGGAATGGGTGACCCCGGCGGAGGTGATGGCAAAGATAAACGCTGTTTCCCGGCAGCCTGTGAGTGAAGGGAGGGAGGATCAGCGAGGGGGCGCTCAAGGCGTGGCCAGCACCCTCAGGGAGAGGCTTGGGACCCTAGAGTCCCACGTTCCCTCGGACCTGGTCCTGAGGGTCCTGAGAGCCGAGCTGCCGACAGTGTTAGAAAGCTGGTCTCCAGGTCTCTAGAGGAAACAGGTGAGTGGGCATACGCTCAGCTCCACCCTTGCAGTTTCACCTTACTGAGACTCTTCAGGGCCGCATTTGGGTTCTAGAGAGAAGGTGGGCAGTCCCAGAAAGAAAAAGCCAAAGGAGAGAAGCAGAGACCTCTCCGCAGCCCAGACTTTTTGGCCCAGGTTGGCGATAAGTGAGAGGCAAGACGCTGGCAGAGAGGAGCTTCACAGCTCCTCGGAGAGAGGCTGGGGAATGCGGTGGTCACCTGGTGTGCATGACCCAGAACTCCCTTTCTCCGAGTCAATAGCTCAGAAAAGTTTAGCTTCGTGCCTAGGCTGCATGGCGGGAAAGGGCCTGACAGAAAAAGCCTGGGCATGAGGCACCTGGCGGGGTAGATGGTGTGACCCTGCAGGAGCCTGAGCCATCTTCCCTGCACTTGCTGGCCCATGCCCTGGGGGTGACCCTGCTCTTTTCCTAGTCCCGGAAGCATCGCCTTCCTGGGCACCCACCTCGGTTGACGATCTTGCCGAAGAGGTGGGGCCCCGGAGCAGTGGGGCAGTTCCAGCGGCGGTTCCGGAACTGCCACTTGCACTCGCGCACCGCGCTCTGCAGACCACCGCTCACACTGTGCAGGATCCCCGGGTTCTGGCGGATCAGCCGCCGCTGTTTGCGGCTCAGTAGTTGCAGACTGGGCTCGAGCACTAGCTGCAGACTCTTGGAGTCGGTCAGCAGGTTCGTGGAGGACGCTACGTTCACGATGCCCCTGGTGGGACGCATGATAGAAGCTCAGGCTCGGGAAGGGGTCTCTCACTCTAACCGTAAAGGCTGTGCCCGCCCTGTCCTCTGTCTGGGTCTATGTGTTGGGAGAGAACGGCGGGAGACCAATAATAAGGTAATGACTCCATGATTTGGGGCTCACGAGTTTGAAAAAACAGGGCTTCCTGACCTCTGTGCGTCCAGGAGTCCGAGGACTGCCTAGAGCCCTGGTTCTGGGCACTGGACCGAGGGAGCATGGGGAACACAAGGCTGACCGTCTACCTTGGCTCTCAGAACCTCCTTTGGGTCAGCCTAAGTGAGGAAATCCTGGCTTGCAGTTCCTACCCACCCAGGATGTGAACTGTTTAGGAGTCCCACCCTCTGCTCGCCTCTTTTCAGAGCGAGCCACTGACGCTTCGCTTCCTGAGGTAGGGAAACCTGCGCTGCGCCCACCACGATGAGGACGGGATTAGGGTTAAAAAAAGAGCCGTGCCAGATCGGAGCGGGCTCTCTGCCTGGGTATCCTGGGCCTCTGTGAGCGGATCAATCGCCCCCACTTGGTTAGAGCAAAAATCTCTGGGGTAGCTCTGGTCCAGAGCGCCCCTCGGTGTTGCAGAGGGAAGTCAGAGCGCGAGAGGGGAGCCTGTCGGCGGACTGACCTCGGAGCGTGGGAGCTGGTTAGGGTTGGTCCCTGGCTCTGCGCCCCAGGACAAGTGGCGACCCCGCACCAGCTCACTTACCACCATCGGCCACTGCTGTTGGCGGCCAAGGCTGCGGGTAGAGCGGCCAGCGCTAGCAGTAGCGCAGCAGAAACCCAGCCGGGCAGCAGCGCCCAGAGCCCCATGGCCTGCTGGCCTTGCCCACTCTGCTGTAGTTGCGGCGG
>NW_006205509.1:2922024-2924360 GCF_000334495.1 Tupaia belangeri chinensis
GACCCCTCCCCTTGGGACGCCCTCCCACGCGCGCCCGCCTTACTCCTCTTTGCGTCTGGAGCCCGTCGGGGACCTGTATCCGCCAGGGGGCGCGGCGACAATATGATTGGGGAGAACCCGCCAGGAGGGAGCCCAGCCCGCCTCGCTTCCTGCGGTGGGGCTGTCCCCTCGACGTCACCCGGGCCCCGCAGGCGTCCCTTCTCTCCCCCATTCTGAGTGACGAAAGAAAACCTGTGGTTCTGGGCAGCAACGCTGGGGAGACGCTTCCCCGCCCAGGAACCCCCGACGGCTGGACAGAGAAGGAGAAGGGGGAGACCCGGGGTGTGGGTGGGACTGTGGTCAGGGAAATCCCGGGGGTGAGTTGGGGTGGGCTGACCAAAAGGAGCCAGTAGTGGAGAGAAACCTGAAGCACCGATAGTTTGCACATGTGAGCCAGGAGCACACGAGTGGCTGTGTGATGGTGCAAGCGTGAGTGCGAGTGAGAACGGACAAATGTGTTCTGAATTTGCACCGGTAGTGTGTGTTGTCATGTGCAGAAACTGCTTGTTCTGAGGAGAAATGTTAGGAACCTTTCCAAAGAATTTTAAAGTTTAGCTCAGCTTAAAAGGGATCCTCAAGCCTTCTTGTCACAGTCACCAGCTGAGGCAGTATGTCAGAGAGGGGGAAGCTTGACTGAGGGATGGAGAGCGTCTAGGACTGTTTGTGGAGGTGGGTGGATGAGTGTATGCAGGGGAGATTAACTATGCATGTATGTGTCACCGTCGCCCTGTGTGTCTGGTGTCATCATATGCTGTGTCACCCTGTGGCATGTGTCAACCTGTATGCGTCACTGTGGGGAGGAACTGAACCTACGACCAAGGTGGTACCATGATGAACCAGGCTTGCAGTGGCTGAGTTTCTGGGCACCAGGCTTGAAAAGATGGGTGGCAGAGCAGATCTCAGGTGTGTGTACTGAGAGGTGTCGGGAAGAAAAGGACTGTGGGCTGAACAGAACCTAGATTAGGGAATTCGTGCCTCCACGTGTATGCTTCTCTCTGGATTTCTCTGTCAAGTTTCTGCCGTTCCTCCAAAGTCTGGTTCTCTCCATCCTCACCACTCTGGGATGCCCAGAATGCCTTGACCATTAGTTTCATCCACAATATACATTTTCTCTTCTTTCCCAGGGACTCAGTTTCCAGGCCAAGGTGGCCTCCTATGGAGGAAGTGGCTGCTCTTCCCTATATGGGGCATAGGGGGCACTGACAGCCTGGTTATCATCCCCCACGAATGCATTTAGATGCCCCTTGGAAGGAAGATTTTTTTCTTTCTCTTCTCTCTTCCTATTTTACAAGATACAAAAGTAGATCAGGGGTGGGACCAGCAGTTAGTGTAATGGCTATGTCGCTGGACTCCCACGTAGTCGACCTTGGGTCGAGTCCCAGAGCCAGTGGCTTAAACTCACGCCAGGCGCATGTACATGCGTGCCCAAGATCCTGAGAGGAGAATGGAGGAGAAGGGATTGTGGCGTGGCCATCCCCCCTGGGGGGTGGTTTCTCGCTTTCTGTCTCTCTGTCTCTCTCTGTCTGTCCAGCAAGCGCACGCACCCTATAGCAAAAACCTCTCCAAAAAAAGGAAAAAAAAACAAAAAACAAAAACGTAGATCAGGGGGCTGGCAGGTGGTGTGGTGGTTAAGGTGCTGGACTCCCACCATCTCTGTGCTAGTCCCAGACCTCTTATTACTTTCTCACTCTCCCCTCCCCCTTTGTCTCTCTGGTCAAATTTAAAAAATAAATAATGATAAACAAAATGTATTCTTTTAAAAACAAATGAAATAGTTTACATTTATTCACTTATATTTAATTTATAATAATAAATTAAAAGCATTCTTTATTTAATTTTATCATTATTATTATTCGGTTTGACCAGAGTGGGGAGAGTGAGAAGACAAGCTGCCAGGTCCAGGACTTGAACCGTAGGTGGGCCATGAGGGAGTCCAGTGCCTTAACCACCATGCCATAAAGAATTATTTTATTTTTTATTTAATTATTTATTTTAATTTGACTAGAGAGGGACAGAACGAGAGCAAGAGAGAAAGGGAGAGAGAGGGAAAGCAAGCTGCCAAGTCTGGGACTCGAACCATAGTCAGCCATGTGGGAGTCCAGCGCTCTTTACCACCGCACCACCTGCCGACCCCAATAAATAATTCTTTTTAAAAAAAAGTTGATGAGGTTAAGACACTGGATTCTACATGACCAGCTTTATGGTTCAGATCCCAGACCAGGGAGCTTGAGAATCACACCAGGTCTGTGTGAGAGGTCCCCAAATTTTCTGAGAGGAGAGTGGAGGAGAAGGGATTA
>NW_006205509.1:2924385-2930062 GCF_000334495.1 Tupaia belangeri chinensis
TGGCTTGATTTTTCACTTTCCATCTCTCTCTTTGTGTCTCTCTCTGGTGCCCTATAGCAATAACTTAAAAAAAAAAATCAGGTAGTTGTCTAAGTTCCACATCTAATATATGCATCAATGGTAGAACCAGATTAAAACCCAGAACTAGGGACTATCAGGTGGCGTGGTGGTTGGGGCTCTGAACTCCCACATGGCCAACTGCGGTTCAAGTCCTGGACCTGGTAGCTTGCTTTCTCACTTTCCCTGTCTCTCCTTGGTGAGTGCGCTTGTGTGGATATGGACAAAGCTGTAAAATGCAATGCACTACGAAGCTAAGCAACATGAGAGGAATCTGGGTCCATACCTGGGGTCTCCTTGGGTATACCTTGTGAGCTGACAAGAGCTGGGATGGATTCTGAGGTCAAGACCCTGTTGGGGGTGCAGTCTCTGTTGCTCATAGAAGAAGTAAATCATTTTTTTTTTCAAAACAGGAAAAAGAAGAGGTGGGAAGAGAGGACCGGGAGCCAGTACTCTTTGTCACACTCTTCCTCCCACCGAGAGTAACAAGGGACAGAGTTCTAGGTCTGGGTTATGCTGTGTATGACCTGGCCCAAATTTCTATTTCAACCAAATCACCACTTTGTCAGTTGTTCCCTCTTTCTTTCCTGCATCAGCAATTTACCTCTGTGCTGGAACTTAGCCATAAGCATGCAAACATGTTATAATAGCTCTCAACTAAAAAAAAAAAAAAAAAAAAAAATTTCTGTGATCCCACATTACTGCCCCAGACTGCCACAAGTCACCCTATTTCTCTGCTCTGTTTTACTGTAAAATTTTTGAAAAAAGATTGCTTTGATTACTGTTATACTTCCTAAAAATAGCTCTCAACAAAAAAAAAAAAAAACAAAAAAAATTTCTGTGATCCCACATTACTGCCCCAGACTGCCACAAGTCACCCTATTTCTCTGCTCTGTTTTACTGTAAAATTTTTGAAAAAAGATTGCTTTGATTACTGTTATACTTCCTTTAGTCTTCCCATCCCATCCATGCCTTTGACCTCTTTACACCTCCACATTGGAGACAGCCTTGAACCTCTGTGCTGCCCTTCCATAGTTCATTCTCAGTCTGATCTCCCTTTCTGGAACCACAGAGACTTCTTGAAATACTTTCTCACGTGGACTCTAGAATGCCATTTCTACCCCACTGCCTACTTACATTCTCAGTTTCTTTATCTGGTTGTTCCTTGTTTACCTGAGTTTGAGACATTGGAGCACACCCAGGATCAATCTGAGTTCCTTTCCAGTCTACACAGACTCCCATGGTGAACTGTCTCATACTACCTAACTTATATGTCTGGCCCTCAACTCTGGACTTGACCTAACACTCGAATAAGCATCTCAAAATTTACATGTCTACAACTAGACTCTTGATTTCTCCTTTGCCCTAACCTTCCCTTTCTTCAGTCATTTCCAGCTCAGTAAATGGCAACCCCATCCTTTCAGCTCCTGAGGACAAAAATCTTGGAGTAATTCTTGACTCATCTGTTTTCTTTCTTTCTTTTATTTATTTATTTTTTTTTTAAGAATTATTTATTTAATGAGCCAGCAGGTGGCAGGGTGATTAAGGCACTGGACTCCCACATGGCCCACCACAGTTTGAGTTCCAGACCTGGCAGCCTGCTTTTTAACTTTCCTTCTCTCTCTTTTCTCTCTGTCTTTCTCTGGTTAAATTAAAATAAATAAATAAATAAAATAATTTTTTAAAAAATTATTTATTATTGGGGCCAGCAGGTGGAATGATGGTTAGGGCACCGGACTTCCACATGACCAGCCACAGTTCGAGTCTCACACCTAGAGGCTTGCTTTCCTACTTTCTCTTTCTCTTTCTGTTTCTCTGTGATCAAATTAAACAAATGAGGATGATAAATGAAATAAAATAACTAAAAGAATAATTTATTATTATTTGAATTTGCTATAAGGCACATGTGCTCATGAGAGAAAGAGAGAAAGAGAGAGAGAGAGAGGAAAGAGAGGGAAAAGTGAGAAAAGAAGCCCCCAGGTCTGGGTTGAACCACTGGCTAGCCATTTGAGAGTCTAGTGCCTTAACTACCAGGCTAATTATTGGCTCTTGTTTATTTTCCTACACCTCATGCCAAATCAAAAAGCAGATCCTGTCCTTTGATCTTCAAAATATGTGTGGAATCTGATTCATTCTCACCACTCCTCTAGGACAACACAGATTAGCCCTCCTGACAGGGCTCCCTGCTTCCACCCCCATCCCCAGTCTGTCCAGATCCATCTTTTTTTTTTTTTTTTTTTTTTTTTTGGGGGTTTTTGTTTAAGGGGATGGGGCCCCCAAAAAATGCTCACCAGAAAGACAGACAGAAAGTGAGAAATCACCCCCCCAGGGGGGATGGCCATGCCCGCAATCCCTTCTCCTCCAATCGCCTCTTGGGATCTTGGGCACGCAGGCACATGCGCCCAGTGCGAGTTTAAGCCACTGGGTCCGGTACTCGAACTGCGGTTACTACGTGACAGTCCAGAGACAGCCATTAGGCCTACTGGTCCAAAAGGTATAGTATTTCTTTCCTCTGCCCCAAATTTTCCAAGGTTACCCCACCTCACTCAAAGTAAAAGCCAAAATCTTGGCAGTGGGCCACAAGGCTCCATGTAAGCTGTCCCTGCTTCTTCATGGTCCTCCAGGCTTCATCACCTACCACCCTTTTCCTTGTGGATTGAGTCTTCCTTTCTCGCCATGCTGGCCTTCTTGCTAATCCCTTGAACATACCAAGCATGATCCTTTTCCAAGGTCTGTGCACCTGCTCTTCTGTCTTCTGAAATGCCCCCCTTCAGACATTTCCATGATCTGCTCCTTCACTTCCTTTTCCCTCCTCATTTAACAAATAGAACTTTACTACCAAGCTCCTTTACCCTGCTTTATTTTTCTGTGCATCACTTTCAACCACCGATAACTTCAAAGGCTGGAAGTAGCAACTCAGCAGCAAGAATAGGGAGAGAGAAGACAGGCTGGAGGGGAAAGGGACTGCCTTGATGTTGGCGTCTGGAGAGTAAGCAGGGCATTGGACTAAGAGTGTGGGCAGAGGAACCTACCTTCCTGTGAAACACCAGCAGGCAGCACTGCCCCCTCCAGCAGTACATCCCCGTTAGTACATCCATCAGTCCTAGAAGAGTAGAGAAGAGGGCGAAATTCTGTCTACAGTAATTCCACAGATTTGGTGTGGTCAAATCTGAAAGCAGGCGCTTCTTCCTGGGAGTCCAGCACAATCAGGCTGCAGACCCTTTGGTGCCTCCAGGTGGTGGCCTAGGGCACTGCAGAAGGAGGCGTGCGAGGTGGAGGGTGGGCAGCGCTGAGCTCACCACCAGGCGCATCTTTCCCTCCCGGGCCTATAATTTGGGTTCCCCGGGCCTAGCCACCCCTATCAGCGGCTCAGCAATAGATGAGTCACCCGGGACCCTGGGCCAAGGCAAACATGGGGGGAGGAGGAGAAGGAGGTTCCTGAGGCTGTGCCTGGCTTTAGCCACCGCCTCAGTTGCTCGATCCCCCAATCTCCAGGGGCCCCCACTCTTTTCTTTGACCTCCGCCCTCCAGGGCCCCAATGTTCTCATATTGCTTTCGCTACACCCTCCATCTACGTTATGAAAAAGGCAGCCCTCCACTCTTTCATCCAGGGGAAGGAGGACAGCTTGCTCCCACTCCCTCCCTGCAGTGATGACAGACCCCCAACTTCCCCCTCCTGTCATGGTCCCAGCCCTTGTCAAGGTCTCTCTGGTTCCCGCCCCTCCCCTTTCCTGGAGCTGGCCGCGTGCTTGGGGTATTAGGCAATGGGTGTGCACCACAGCCCTCTCCAGGCCCCGCCTGTCCCACCGCCCTCTAGCTGCCTGCGGGTCAGTGCTCAGGCCAGCCGGTCGAGTCAAGGGCACTGCGGGCCAACTCAGGCCACCCAGTCTGCCTGCCTGTGGCCTCCTGTCCTAGAGCTGGGCTTCCGCGGGAAGTGGGAGCAGGGTTATGAATCCTTGGGTTTGGAACAGTCCAGCCTGGGGAGTCGTGGGGCCACTGAGAAGCTGAAACCTAGAGCAGCAGTTCCGACCCCAGCCCCTTCTTGGCCCCTGATGGCCCGTTGGAGCCTGATGAGGGTAGACTCAGAGGCAAAACCCTGAGGGAGACTCTGGGGGCCAGAGAGATTTGGAGAAAATGGTCCCCACAGAGAAAGGGGGGGCATAGGGAATCTCATTCTTCTCCAGAAACCTGGGTGAGGTCCCAGACTGACATGCAGAAGAAAGGATGCAAACCCTGCTGGAGATCACTGAATCCAGGTGTAAAGTGAAAGCCACCAAGACAGGTCATCCAGGTTCTGGTGGACTCAAGAGTCACACATGTGGCTCTTGTCCTCTTAATGAGAAGGAGGATGAGGAGCTCTGGGATCCTTCTCCCTGACTCCGAAGGTGAGGAATCAAAAAAAAGCAACCATTTGTTGTCCAGACTGCAGTGTCAGGACCACGGCACTTTCACTTCTCCAGCCTACAGAGCCCGCAAATAAAGGCAGTCAGTAAATATCCTAACAGATGTAAGTCTTAGCTCTCTCTAATCTATGTACCCAGTAGCCAGCGGTGGCCCTTGTAGCACCGGCCAGGACCGGCAACAGCACACACTGGAGGCTGGCTGCTCAGCAGAGCTGCGCTGCACCCCCAAGGAAGAAGTTACTGTGGCTGTGGATATCAGCCCCGTGCCTTTGCTTACGGGGGTGGGGGGTGGGGGGCGTCTCTGAGTCAACGCGCCTCGCCTCGGTGGCAAGCGGGGCCAGCCTTGCCGTGGGCTGCGGTCTGGAGGGGGGTGGTGGCTGGGAAGCCTGGGGCCCCTCTCTGGCAAAAATAGCCCGCAGTGGTTAGAGCTGTGAGAGTGAGTCAGGCGGGAGCGAGGTGGCGCCTAACCCCTTCACTGCCGCTGGAGCTCCCTAAGGCAGTTTGCCTCTTCTTGTGCACCCCCAGACCAGGTTCTTTCCTAGCTGCCCTGGGACTGAGCTTAATCTGGGGTCTTGAGGCACCTTCAACTCCTGTGAAGCAAATCTGCGACCTTGGTGCAGGATTCCCGCCACTGGAAGTGCAGACCTGAGACTCCTGGGAAGGGCCGATTTCAGCAGACAAGGATGCCTGCAAAGCAGGGGGAGCGTAGGGAGAGGCTGAAGATCTTTGGGGCTACCCTGAGCCTCTGCTGGGGCCAAACTCCAAGGCTAAAGATGACCCCTCCCAAGGGGCAGGCACAGGACTTGGAGGTGGGCGGGAGCCAAGCTACCCAGACGTGCGCCTCTCCTGCCGGCTCAGAGTGCCCTGCAGTGCGCTCCAGCTGCGGGCTGTGCACGCAACTGTCTGAAGCCCGAAGACCGTCCAGGTCTATCCTCATCTTGTCAAAAGCGCCCTTCAGCCTCCTCACTCTTGGCGGAGAAACCTAGGCAAGGAGAAATGATGAAAGATTTGGCCGCTTTGGCTGGATCCTGGCTCCCTAATCTGAGTCACTGCGCCCTCCTTGCAGCCTTGGCGACCCCTGAGCAGGTGAGAGTAACTCTGGCCACTTCCCCTTCAGTGGGACCAAGCCCGACCCGGGTGTCGGGGGAGAGGGTGTGTGTGTACGCTGGGAGGAGGGGGAGCGGCTGCGTTCCCCTGGTCAAGGAGGGGGGTGCGGG
>NW_006205509.1:2930353-2931876 GCF_000334495.1 Tupaia belangeri chinensis
GGCCGCAGCTCCATCAGCCCCGGCAGAGCCGCCCGTGAGCTTGGCGTGAGCAGACTCGGAGCCCCCAGGTCTTCGCTCGCCCTGTCGATCGCTCTCGGGATCACTCCTCCCTTCCTCCCTCCCTTCTTCCCGGCGGCCGCGGCGGCGCTGGGGAAGCAGCGAAGAGGAGTGGCTCGGCCCTGGAAGAATGCGGCTCTGCCGAGGGGGCAGAGCCCGACGCTGTCTCTCCACGGTTTAAGCAGCCCGAGCCGAGCCCAGGCGACCCAACTGGGCCAGTCGCGGACCCCATACCCGAACCACTGGAGGTAATCAGATGATGAAAGCAAGAAGGGCATCGCGCACTCGGGTAGGAGACAGGCACGCGGGTAGTCAGACAGACAGAAACGCATCCACCCACAGGAGCAGAGGCGCAGAGAGAGCCAAAGAAATTACTAGAGGTAAAGACAGAGAATAAAAGAACATCCCCAGGTTTGGAGGGCAATGAGAGGGAGAGCAAAGGGGTGGGGGCTGAGGCTAGGATCTGTGAGGACCAGACCTGTGGTTGCTGAGGACAGAAGCCGGTAGTTAGGAAAGGTGGGGAACAGAGACAGGGACTCAACTTGCACTCCTGTCCTTTTCAGGGGAGAGCCAGGTTTCCCCTGCCTTTCGGCATCTGGAGCCTCTCTTCTCTGGCTGCACAGGAATGCATAGAGTGGGCTGGGGACACTTCTGGGGGGCCTGGCTGCCACTGAGGGCACCTGGAGGCAACCCCCCTATGTGGTGGGGAACCCCCTCCTTGCCTCCTGGCCCGGGAGAGGTGGGAAGTCAGTCCTGGGGCCCTCAGAGAGGGAGCAGTGCAAGGTGGTGGAGAGCGTTAGTGTGTGTGCGCGTCTGCATGAGAGTGCATCTGTGTGCCAGGCATTGTGTCTGCCTTGGCAGAACGCCAGGGTGCTTGTGTGAGTCCTGAGTTGGGAGACCTAGACTCTTCCTCTAGGACTCAAGAACTCTGAGAACCAAAGGGTGATTTTTATTGTTTTGCTCCAGGAGGGGCGAGGAGGGTCAATGGGTGGCACCGTGGGTTAGAAACTCAGAACAGGGCATTCTCTGATTGCCCCGCAAGCCACCCATTCCCCGTGAGCCACCCAATTCCGAAGCCCACATCAGATCTCGGGTCTTGCAGGCTCCGACTGATTTGCCCACCGGAGCCTCTGGGCTTCGGGCTTCGACATGCTGGAGGAGCCCCGGCCGCGGCCTCCGCCCTCGAGCCTCGCGGGTCTCCTGTTCCTGGCGCTGTGCAGTCGGTGAGCAGCTCCCCATCTACCTGCCCGCGGGAGAAGCACCCACCGGGGTGGGGGGAGCTGGAGGGTCCTGAGGCCTGGACCACAGACTCGGAGATGCCATCTCTGTTCCCAGGGCTCTGAGCAATGAGATTTTGGGCCTAAAGCTGCCCGGCGGCGAGCCGCCGCTGACGGCCAACACCGTGTGCTTGACGCTGTCCGGCCTGAGCAAGCGGCAGGTGGGCCGCGGCCTGGGCAGAGCCGAGG
>NW_006205509.1:2932021-2937714 GCF_000334495.1 Tupaia belangeri chinensis
TCCTCAAGCGCGGTGAGCCTGACCGGGCGGGTCTGCGCCACCGCCACCGCCGAGGCTAGGGGGCAGGAGGCAGGCTGAGGCGTGCGGAGGCGGGAAGGGACCGGTTCACCAATCCCGGAGGGGCCTCTCTGGGAATTCCCCCCCAGGAACCGCAGGGCTGAGCCGGGTCTGACCACCCGTCTGGGGCCCTGAGCGCCTGACTTCCACCTGCACGCGCTGCCGCCTTGGCAGCTGGGTCCCTTCTCCCCTACCCTGGGGCCCCCTTTACTGCCTCCGCCCAGCTTGATCTGTGTTGCACCTGTGAGCAAGAGATGTCCCAGTCCTGGAAGCTTCAAACGCCCCCCTCAATCCCTTCCCCATTTTTCTCTCCCCTCCTTCTCTGAGGGACAAGTCCAGGCTGGTGTCCCCAGAGTCTCAGCGGGGGTGGGGTGACGCCCCCAACCGTTTAAGGGTTAAACCTGCTCCCCTAATTGCTGGGGTTCCCAGGAGCCAAAGCTGGGAACAAAGACCCTGATGGCTTTGAAGCCAGGAGCAGCCCCCTCCTCTGTGCTGTGGGGGCCACAGGTGTTGCTCACCTGAGCAGGTGAGGAGCAGGCTAGAGGGGCTGAGAACAGGTCACTGCGGGCCTTGTCTAGGAGTCATGGTCTGGGGGGCATGCTGCCTCTCCCAGTGTCCTTGAGTTCACTCCCTGAGGAGTAAAGATCCGTGGAGATTCAGCCTAGGGGTGGGGGCTGTGCTTCGGGGACTATGGGGTTAATAGGCAGCTGCCATTTGTGGGGAATTCCCAAGGCATGTGCAAACAGCTTCACCCCTGCAGGGTTGGGGTTGGGGGGATCGGGAGGCTGGCCCAGGAGCCCTGAATCCTGGGGTAGGAGAGATCTGGTCTCTAAGGAGGCTCTTCTCTCATCTTCTCAAGACTCCAAAGAACCCCTGACTAAAATGAGTGAGGGACCCCCTACCTTCACAGGGTCCATGTAGGAAAAGGCTTTGACACCCAGATGGTGCACACATATGTCTCAGCCTGAGAAAGCCTTGTCATCCTGTGCCTCTGTGACCCCCAAAACATAACAAAGGATCCAATCTTTTAAGAGGGCCTTAGGGAAAGTCACCCGCCTCTGTCCTCCTCCCAGTGTTTTATAGGGTAATAGCAGGTTAGGATAAACATAAAGGACAGTCTTGAAGGGCAAATATAAAAGCAGAACCTGGGAAGGGGAAAGACAGCTCCTCAGCTCCAGTGCTATAGGGTGCTGAGGTGGTGGAGAGTGGGTTGCTTAAAAGGCTGATTAAAATAACTCTGATGAAAACAATAAAGAACCCCAAAGGCCTCTGCTCCCACCCCACCCAAGCTCCCTGCAGGCTGGGGAATTTCTAAGGCTTTTAGATGTAGAAGTCAGTGAACACATCTTCAAAGGCCTCCAGGACTCCCTCTTAGTCATCTCCCAACCTCAGGGGTCTCCCCCTCTGGGCTAACTCTTTCATCCACACCTGAAAATCACTGGACTTACCAGAAGTCCAAGTGAGTCTGGGTCTCAGAGATCATTTTGACCCATCAATGCCTCTTATAGATGAGGAAGCCGAGACGCTGTGCTTGCTGTTCCCTTCCTTGTCCAGTGACTTTCTCCCAAATCACTCAACTGGTACATTGGCAGGGTTGGAATTGGAGGATGGTTGTGCATTCCTTCTGCCTCCTCAGTCTCAGCTGCCTGTTAGCCTCACCTCCACCATCACACCCTTCTCATCCCCAGGTTTCCGTGAGAGTGCTTTTTCCTTCTCCATGCTGGCTGCTGGGGTCATGCACGCGGTAGCCACGGCCTGCAGTCTGGGCAAGCTGGTGAGCTGCGGCTGTGGCTGGAAGGGCAGTGGTGAGCAGGATCGGCTGAGGGCCAAGCTGCTGCAGCTGCAGGCACTGTCCCGGGGCAAGAGTTTCCCCCACTCCCTGCCCAGCCCTGGCCCTGGCTCGGCCTCCAGTCCTGGCCCCCAGGACACATGGGAATGGGGTGGCTGTAACCATGACATGGACTTTGGAGAGAAGTTCTCTCGGGATTTCTTGGATTCCAGGGAAGCTCCCAGGGACATCCAGGCACGAATGCGAATCCACAACAACAGGGTGGGGCGCCAGGTATGTGTGTGTATCTTGTCGTGGGTCTCCCTAACTTTTGAGGCCTGGCTAGAGTTCAAGAGCACAACAGAATAATAGGATGAGGTGTGGTGGGTGACTGCCACTCACCATCAGCAAGTCACCCAACTTCAGTTTTGCATCTGTAAAAAGGTGTCTAATGATACCTATCTTACAATGTCATTAAGAGTGAGCTAGCAAATAGTGGACCCAGCACAGTGCCTAGTCCTTCGCTAATTACACGGTAGCTATTATTACAGCTGCCTTCTCTGCAGAATTGAGGGGTGCTTGGGACGGACTCTCCCATTTTATCACTGCTTCCTCTGGAAAGAGCACCCAACTAGGAGGCAGGACTACTGAAGTTGAACCCGGGCTCTGTTACCAACTAGTGATTGAAGAAGTGAGTGAGGGACCCCCGCCTTCTCCACAGGGCCTGTGTAGGGGAAGGCTTTGACACCCAAATGGTGCGCATACGTCTCATCTGAGAAAGGTTTGTCATCCTGAGCCTCTGAGACCCCCAAAACATAACAAAGAATCCAATCTTTTAAGAGGGTCAGAGGGAAAGTCACCCCGCTTCTCTGGCTCCAGTGCTTATAAAATGAGGTAGTTGGGCTGTTAGTTAACTTTGAAATACCCTTTCTCTTCTGACATTTTCTGGTTATTCTTGCCTCCATTCGTCCCTCCCTGTGTTCCTGGTTCCCTTTCTTCTCCTGTGCCTCTGTGCTGTCTGTTTGCCGCCCTCCCCTTCTCCTCTTCCTCCTCCCCTTGATGCTCTAGGTGGTAACCGAAAACTTGAAGCGGAAATGCAAGTGCCATGGCACGTCAGGCAGTTGCCAGTTCAAGACATGCTGGAGGGCAGCCCCAGAATTCCGGGCAGTGGGGGCAGCATTGAGGGAGCGGCTGGGCCGGGCCATCTTCATCGATACCCACAACCGCAATTCTGGAGCCTTCCAACCTCGCCTGCGTCCCCGTCGCCTCTCAGGAGAGCTGGTCTACTTTGAGAAGTCTCCTGATTTCTGTGAGCGTGACCCTACTGTGGGCTCCCCTGGCACAAGGGGCCGGGCCTGCAACAAGACCAGCCGCCTATTGGATGGCTGTGGCAGCCTGTGCTGTGGCCGCGGGCACAACGTGCTCCGGCAGACCCGAGTTGAGCGCTGCCATTGCCGCTTCCACTGGTGCTGCTATGTGCTTTGTGATGAGTGCAAGGTCACAGAGTGGGTCAATGTGTGTAAGTGAGGGGCAGCCTCGCCCTGGGGCCAGGGAAGGGGACTGTGTGAGAGGGCCACCTTTCCAGCCCTTCGCTCTGATTTCTTCCTGGGTCTGTCTTGACCCATGGAAGCTCAAAGTATCTACCTGGAAACAGCTTTAGAGGTTTGGGGTCAAGTGGAAACTGTGATGTGCAGCCTTCTCTGACAGTTGGAGGGCCTTGGGGTGGGGCAGGAGTTGTCACCTCTCTTCTCCTTAAACACCTGGATGGACTGGAATGAAATGCACTGTATTACCCCCTCTTCTCCACTCCTTGGCCCCTTTAACCCTGATTCACACTTCTTTGGGCTGGGGAGTCTCTATGGTTTGACCACTCCTCTCCCTTAAGATATTGTGTGGAGCCTTAAAACCTGTATCTAGAAAGACACCCGCTCCCAAACTCCTCTACTGCAGCCTAAGTCCCCTCTAGTAGGGTTGTGGGAGACAGGGCTAGAGAGGTGTTTCTAGGGAAAGGGACGGAGCGCTGGGAGGTGCTCTCCCTGAGTCCTCAGAGAGTTGTCTGTCTAGACCCTTAAGGAAGTTGTCTCCTGTTTAGATGTTACAGGGACCCCTCCAAAGGAAGGGTTTTACCTAAGACTCTTGGAGTCTCTTTTTCCTTTCAGCAAGAAGGGTGGGCATGGATAATTTATTGTACTGAGACTTGTTCTTGGTTCCTGTTTGAAATGAAAATAAATTAAGTTACTGGACTGATGGGTGTAAATGGTGACATATCTACTCGCTCTCGAGATCCCAGTCTATGCTTCTCCAGGGAATTCTTCTACCCTCCTACACTCTCAGAGAGACAGAGAGAGGAGAAAGCACCCCTCATGGGGAATGGTCACACCACAATTCAGTCTCTCTCTCTCCTCCTTTCAGGATTTTGGACATGCATGCACGCATGCCTGGTGTGTTTCTCAAGTGTGGGGTCTGAGACGTAACCCGGGTGTGGGACCTGGTTGATTGGGCACGTGGGATCTGGCTCAACCATCAGGCCGAGGAGCCTGCCTTCAAGTACTCCCTTGTGTTATATCCCACTGAGTTCCACAGACATTTGAAATCGTTCACAGTGACTTAGTTAGCAACTCTTAGTCTGAAAAATCTGGGGAGACTTCTAGGTGGGAATGAGTAGAGATCCAATTGTAGGTCTTATTTACTATATGTGTGCCTCAATTCCAGATTTCACCTTAATCACCAGCCTTGAACAAGGGTTGGCACTTTTTTTTTTCCAGTAAAGGGCTAGATATTAAATATATTAGGCTTGTGGTCTTTGTCCATCTACTCAACTCTGCTATTATAGATAAAAGCAACCATAGACCATGCATAAATGAATGGGTGTGGCTGTGTCTAATAAAACCTAATCCGCAAAAATGTGTTGCAGGACCAGATTTGGTCTTCTGGCTGTAGTTTGTTGACCCCTGCCCCAGACCATGAGGTCATCTCTGTTCTGGCGTTCTCAAATCCTAAATGTATCTCAATATTGGACTGGAACTCGAAAGAGCAGGTACTTTTCTCTCTGGCTCCAAACCAGAGGACTTGGGAGGTAGATGCAAGACTGATGGGAAACATAGGAAAGGAATTCGTACGCTTGAAAGGGGAGGTTTTTGCTCTGGAAACCAGCATGCTTTCCCACTGAATTATTTGTAATGTGTATTTTGTCCTTCCTTGTTAAAAGTTCTCTGCAGGGGGTGGGGGTTGCAGCAGGTGGCATAGTGTCTCTGTCTCTCTCTGTCTCTCCAGTGAGCACACATGCCTTATAGCAAAATTTTCTCAAAATAAGTAAATAAATAAATAAAAAGTTCTTTTGGGGCCAGGAGGCGGTGTGGTGATTAGGACACTGGACTCCCACATGGCCAACTGCATTTCGAGTTCCAGACCTAGCTGCTTGCTTTCTCACTTTC
This sequence comes from Tupaia belangeri chinensis, assembly GCF_000334495.1. Taxonomy (NCBI): domain Eukaryota; kingdom Metazoa; phylum Chordata; class Mammalia; order Scandentia; family Tupaiidae; genus Tupaia; species Tupaia belangeri. The sequence continues at coordinate 2,937,281 of NW_006205509.1, forward strand.
TAGCTCTCTCTGGTGAGCACACGTATCCACGTATCCTATAGCAAATTAAATGAATAAATGAAATGAAATGAAAATACGTTATTGTTTTTTTAAGAGAGATTTTTGCCATAGGGTGCATGCACTTGCTGAAGAGACAGAGATAGGAAGTGAGAAATCACTCCCCGGGAGGATGGCCACACCGCGATTACTTCTCCAGTCTCCTCCTGGTATCTTAGGCACGCATACACATGTACCCAGTGAGTTTTAAGTCCACTACATAGGAGTCCAGTGACATAATAATTATGCCATCTGGTGGTTCCATTAAAAAAAATCTTTTAGGGAACCAGCAGTTAGCGTAATGGCTATGTCGCTGGATTCCCACGTAGTCGACCGCGGTTCGTGTCCCGGACCCGGTGGCTTAAAACTCACGGCGGGCGCGTGTGCGTGCGTGCCCA
>NW_006205509.1:2937846-2938143 GCF_000334495.1 Tupaia belangeri chinensis
CAGTCCTGGATCTGGTGGCTTGCTTTCTCACTTCTTCCCCCCCACCCCCCCATGTCTTTCTCTGGTCAAATCTTAAAAAACAAACAAAAAAAGAATGACTAAATATAATTTTAAAAAGTTCTTTTGTATTTAATCTTAGTAAAAAATGTCTTTATCCTTTAAGAGATATATGACTAGAGAAAACAGAATTTTTCTTATTCTTTTTCTAAAAATTATTTAATTTTGGGATCAGCAGTTAGCATAATGGCTATGTTGCTGGACTCCCATGTAGTCGACCACGGTTCGAGTCCCGGACCC
>NW_006205509.1:2938239-2956728 GCF_000334495.1 Tupaia belangeri chinensis
GATTTCTCGCTTTCTATCTCTCTGTCTCTCTCTGTCTGTCTGGTGAGTGCACGCGCCCCATAGCAAAAACCTCTCCAAAAATTTTTTTTAATTTTATTTATTATTATTTTTAAATTTTCTATAGGGCGTGTGGACTCACCAGAGAGAGACACAGTGAGAGAGAGGAAGGGGAAGTGAGAAAGCAAGCCACCGGATCTGGGACTCAAATCATAGTCGACCATGTAGAATTTCAGTGCCTTAACCACCACACCACCTGCTGGCTCCAAATTTCTCTTATTCTAACCTTTCCATTTCTAACCTAATACCTTTGCAAATAAATTGAATTTTTTTTTCAAAATTCAATACAGAAAAGGGATATGCATCACATTTCAAACTTTACAAATGACTAATACTTATGGGTTGCGATGCTGACTTTAACAGGTTATCTTCTTGGCCAGGGAGTGTAGAAATAGTTCTTTCGGGGCCAGCAGGTGGCATGGTGGTTAAGGGCATTGGACTCCCATATGGCTGACCACAGTTCAAGTCCCGGACCTGGCAGCTTGCTTTCTCACCTTCTCTTTATCTGTCTCTCTCTCTCTCTCTCTCACACACACACACACACACACACGCACACACACACACTCTGTCCCTCTCTGGTCAAATACAATTAAAAATAAAATAAATGATGTTAAATAAAATAATTCTAAAAAAGAAAAAGGAAATCATTCTTTTTGGGTGATCCTATGTTAAGGTGGTTGGATTCCACATGGCCGATTGAATGGTTCAAGGTTTAAGTCAATTTGAAAGACTGCATGGGGGGCCTGCAGATGGCATAGTGATTAAGAGTGCTGGACTCCCACGTGACCAACTGCTGTTCGAGTCCCAGACCTGGCAGCTTGTTTTCTCACTTTCTCTCTCTCTCACTCTGTCCTTCTCTGGTCAAATCAAAATAAATAAAATAATTCTTGGAAAAAGAAAAGAAAGACTACATATGTGTGTGTGCCCAAAATTGTGAAAGAAGGGAGAAATGGAGAGTGGGCTGCAGTGTGACCGGCTCCCATGGGGGGTGCTTTCTCACTTTCTCCTCCCCCAACTCACTTCCCTGGCAAACAAACAAGAAACAAACAACAAATGCATTCTCTACACTTCTCTAAGCAATACACACACACACACAGACACACTCACACACATACACTACCCAAATTGCTCTCAAAATTGGGTGAAGGGTAGCACCATGGTAGCAAGGAAATTTTAAGTTGTTGAAGTCAGGGTAGTACTTTCTGACAAAATTTTATGTTGTGAATTGCAATTTGAGCACTGAGAATCCTGGGTTTGGAAATTTGATGGAAGAAGGAGATATCCCACTTTTACTCCAGGCACTTAATGAACCTAGTGTAAATATTGAGGGAGGGGCAAGGGAGAGGCAATGTAGCTAGAATCGTCATAGGATAAGAGAGTGAAAAATGATAAGAAGAAGTATCCAGAATGAGCATTTCTCACATTCAGGAAGAAGACTCGACTAGAGTCGCAGAAAGAATATTTCAGCTTTTTCCTGTTTCCTTCCTCTGTACTCCATTTGGCTCCCTGTCTTTTCTAGCTTTCTCTCTTCTTTCATCAGACACACTTTGTGGCAAACTAAAGCCCCAAACCACAACCTTGACAAATTCCAAATAGATTTTGTCAGCAAGGCCAACAGCCGCCCCCTCCCAGGCACATGCACTGGGCTCAGGCCCAGGCCTGGAGTCAGTGACAGGGGTTAGAAGGATGGGGAGGGGGTGCTGGGAGTATACGACTCACAGAGCGGGTGGCTACAGTTTCAGCTTTTACTAGGCGCCAATGGCAGTCAGAGGGAGGGAAAGACAGTCCTGAACTGTAAGTCAGGCCTCTTGGCCTACTTCAGCACTGGATGAACCCTTCTCTCAAGCCTTAACCAAGTGGCTGGGAAGTTGGGGAGCTGAAGTGGACAGCACTCCTCCGGCAACGCTCCCAGTTGCTTCATAGGCAACCCTCTCTGGTCCTGTAACAGACACTTTGCTTTTCAGACTGCAGAGGGGTGAAGGACAGAAAAACTGGGAGACTCTCCAGTCCCTTTCATCACTCCTGACTCCAACTCCATGATACTTGCCTTTTGTCATACCTGGGATAGATGGAGAGGCTCTGAAGTGTTGGTCAGGAGTATCAACAGGTTGCACTTGCCAGAGTTTCACAAGGCATGTTGGTGTGGTTGGGGCACCAGGGAAGGGGGAGTTATAAATCATAATTTGGTGGTCAGTGTGGTAACCTGGTGAAGTGTTACTGAAATATCTAGGAAAAGAAATGGAAATGGTAATCGTGTGAGGATATTCCAGGGCCCATTCTAGGAGTTCATAACGGGACTGAAGGAGTTTTGTTGTTGTTGTTTGGTTGTTTTTGCTATAGGGTGCATGCATTCACCAGAGACAGAGAAAATGAGGAAGAATCCCCCGGGGGGTGGGGGATGGCCATGCCACAATCCCTTCTCCTCCGTTCTCCTCTTGAGATTTTGGGCACCCGTGGACATGTGCCCAGCATGATTTTCAAGTTGCCGGGTGTGGGACTCAAGGCTTGTAGTTGAGCATTTGGGACCCAGCCACCTTGACTGCCATGCCACCTGCTGGCCCAGGAGTCTTTCTCTTTAAAAATACAGAGCTTGGGTCATATTGTAGTGTAATGTTAAGAAGGTTGGATCCCACGTGGTTGATGGCATCGTTCAAGTCCTAGACCTGGTGGCTTGAAGAAAAAAAAAAAAAAACAAAACACTGGGGGCAAGCAGTTGGTGTGGAGGTTTAGGCAGCTGGATCCCACATGGCCAGCCGCATAGTATGAGTTCCAGACCCTGCAGCTTGAAAATCACACTGGGCACACCCAGAATCCCCGGAGGAAAATGAAGAAAGGACTGCAGTGCAGCTATTTCCCTGGGGGTGATATCTCACCATTCCTCACTTTCTCTCTCCCCAGCCTACAGCAAAGTAAACAAAAGAGAAAGGGGGCGGGGAGAGAGAGAGAGAGAGAGGAGAGAGAAACACTTCTGGTGCATGTGCATGTGTGCCCAAAATCCGGAAAGGAGGGAGGAATGGAAGAGAAGGGACTAATGCGTGACCATTCTCCATGGGGATGCTTTCTCACATTCCTTCTCTCTGCCTCTGTCTCTCTCCAGTGAACACATGTGCCCTCTGGTAAAATTAAAAAACAAAAAAAAGCAGAATTCACCAGGCACTCACACAAGGAGTGCCCCCAAATCCAGTGGGGTAGAGATCTGGCGGAAAGGGATTGCAGTGTGATCAGACTCTATAGAGAATGCTCATTTGTTTCTGTGTCTCACTCTCGTGTGTGTGTGTGTGTGTGTGTGTGTGTGTAGGAACTCTATCATGGAAACAAAACAAAAAGGTCAGCCTGTGACATGGTGGTGAAGGCAGCTGGATTCCACAAGGCTGACAGTGTGATTCAAGTCCTAGGCCCAGTGGCTTGAAAAACATGTTGGGTGCCTGTGTATGCATGCCCCAAATCCTGAAAGAGTGGAGAAGGGATGTGGCATGTCTACCTCCATGGGAAAGGAGCTATCTCATTTTCCCTTTCTGTCTCTTTCCAGCAAGCATATGTGCCCTATAGCAAATTTTTTAAAAAGAAAAAGAACCCCATGGAACTTAGCAGGGCAAAAGACTCTTTTAACAAATTAATTGATTTTTTATTTTGCTATCAGGTGCTTGTGCTTGCCCTAGAGAGACAGAGATAAAGTGAGAAATCATGCCCTGGGGAGAGGCCATGCAGCAATCTCTTCTCCATCCTTCTCTCAGGATTCTGGACACACATGCACATGTGTCTGGTATGATTTTTCAAGCTGCTGGTCTGGGACTCCAATTGTGCAGTGGGCCATGTGGGATCAAGACCCCTTAGCCTCTGTGCCACCTGCTGTTCCCAAAAGGCTCTTCATAGCAGACTCAGGACAGACATAACTTTGTTATAAAAAGGTTTCTTCTCATCTCTCACCACCTTAAATTAGGGTCCTCTTGGCTTTGCATTCACGTGATTCTTCAGGTTAACATAAGGGTGAAAACAGACTGGCAGAGTACCTAGGTTGGGGACTAATGGGAACAGGGGATTGAACAACGTGGTTATCTATTAGCCTAGCTCTTCTTAGAGACAAGAAACAAGGCCAAAAAATTCAGAAGAGCAACAATTTTGGTTTAAGCTTTAGGGAAGAACCATGTGTTCCCTTCTACTGCTGTGAATGAGGAGAGAGGGCTTGCAGAAACTCCATCTGTTCTTAGCACTGCTGGTGCCCTTTAATCACAGCTGCAAGGCAACTGTCTAGACCAGGTGCAAAAATGAGTGCGAGGGAAGTGGGGATAGGTAGGAAATGAGAAATGTGGTGCAAAGACCTTTTTTTTTCCCCTTGGGATACTAAAATCCATACTCTTGGTACAAATCAAATCACGCCCCTGAAAGTTAGGCGTCAACCGTTTGTCTTTCAAGTTTCAACTTCCTAATTGGTCCAGAGTCAGTTGTTTCCAATGGTCTCTTCATTTCTTACAGGAAAGGATCTCAAATCAAACCCCTGAGTAACCTATGAAGCAATGAATAGCAATAGTGAAGTAAGGGTTCTCAGGGGGCTACAGCTAGCCCAGACTAAGAATAAAGGTTGTGGTGGGGCAGCAGATGGCATAATAGTTACGTTGTTGGACTCCCACATGGTCCACGACGGTTTGAGTCCTGGGCCCCCCCACCCCCTCCCACAAGGGCTTGAAACTCACACCGGGGCTGTTGTGTGTGAGTGCCTCTAATCAGGAGAGAATGGAGAAGGGATTGGTGTGGCCATCCCCCAGAGGGTGATTTCTCTCTTTCTGTCTCTCTGATGACTGCTGTGCCCTATAGCAAAAATCTCTCACTCTCAAAATAATAATAATAATAACAATAATAATAATAATAAAGGTGGGGAGCAGGTGGCATAGTGGTTAAGGAACTGGACTCCCATTTGGCTGACCATGACTCAAGTCCCAGACCGAGTGGCTTAAAAATCACTCTGTGAAAGACCAGCAGATGGCATAATAGTTATGTTGCTGGACTCCCACACGGTCCACCAGGGTCCGAGTCCCGGATCAGGGGGCTTCAAACTGACGCCGAGCACGTGCGCATGCATGCCCCAAATCCAGAAAGGCAAAGGGAGAAGAGACTGCGGTGTGGCCATCCCCACTGGGGGGTGATTTCTCACTTTCCCTCTCTCTGTCTCTGTTTCAGTCTCTAGGACACGCGCACCCGCCCTATGGCAAAAAATAAAATAAAGACGAAGTCTGACGCGGTGAGGCGAGCCACAGCAAGGACTGTTCACCCATATTCCACTCCTGGCTTAGCCCAAGGAACCCTTGAGCCCCTCGATCCAACTGTCTCCGATGTAGCTACCATGCAGCTTCAGTCCTTAAACTCCAGGCACAGCCCTGGAGCTTGGGATTCTCATCTCAGCCCCCACTATCTCAAAAACCCATTTCCGCCTCTGCCACCTACAGTCTCCAGCCCCCACACCAGCCCACGCCATGACTCGGGTTCCAGCGCGGAGCTGTCTCTGCAGCAGCCGCTACCATGGAGATGGGTCTCGCGAGAACTGCCGCTCGCTACCGCGCAGCTCTCGCGCGATCAGGGAGGTGGGAAGTATCCCGGGCTGGGGGTGGGGGTGCGCCGTACAGCTCTTGTCGCTGTCGCGGCTTCCGGTGCTAGGTGGAGGGAAGGAAGGAGGGAGCCGGGGAGCGGGTCCAGGGGAGCAGCCGCGCCGAAGTCGGCTTTGGGAGCCGGAGGGAGCGGAGCGAGAGCTGAGCGGAACCTGCGGGGGCGGAGGTGGCTGCGGCAGCTGCAGAGCTGGGAGCCGGAACAGGTGAGGGGCTGGGAAGGAAGGCGGGTCCGGGTAGAGAAGAGGCTCGGTTGGGTGGGCGCTGAGGAGAGAGAGGCCCTGGGTCCCCTGCCCGGCGTGGGGCGGTGTGGTCCTTCCTACCGCAGAGCTTGGAGAGGGGGCGTCGAGCCAGTGCCTGCCCCGGCATTTGAAGGACGCGGAGCTGGGTGGGGGTGGGGGGCGCACACGGATTTGTCCTCCGCCTGGCAAAAAGAGGCGACCTGGGCTGCAGTTAGGTTTTCCTCGCCTGCAGGAGGTGGGCTTCCGTGGGGTCGGGGTTGAGGGGGAGGGAAGCGGTCCAGGGAGAGATGGTTTGTAGGCGGTGATGGCTGTTTGTACCTCTTTTTCTGTTAAAAGGCTAGAGAATGGTGCTCTATCCTACTCCCTCTCCCTCCCCCACCTTAGCCATCGGAGACCGGAGAGCTTGGCTGTGGTTACACCCCCTCCCCCCACCATGGGGCAGGGGTGCGTAGGGGGTTTGGAGGTTAGCCAGCCGGTCTGGCTGGTGTACCGTTCTGGTGGGGGTCGAGCTTTAGGGTCTTAGGAACCGCAGGTTGGGAAGAGGGCAGCAGGTGGGGAGAGGGTGGAGAGGAGGCAGAAGGGGGAGGGGATCTGATCTTGCTGAGAGAAGAGGGGTGGGGCCTTCCTCCCCCAGGCAGAGCGGGGGCGGTCTCCCAGGAGGAGGGAGCATCTTGTCACTGGCCCTGAGTTTGTGTCTTCCAATCCGCTTTCTTTCCTTAGGAAGTACCAGGATTCCCGGAACAGAAAATGGAGCCATTGCTTACGCCAGTCGTTAGAGGGAAGGAGAGGGCGGTGGAGTCCTTGGTTTAAAACAGGCCACTTGATTAACAAAGTGGTGGCTCTTCTTTTGGGGGGTGGTTCCCTTCTTTTGGGTTGTATTACTGCCGGTCTCCATGTGACAGGGCAGGAGTGTGGTGGTGGAAGTAGAGAAGTGTGGTATGTGGTCAGGAGTGGAAGAAATAGTGAGGTCATCCGAGTGAGGGAGAAGTGTAACCTAAACCCATCTCTGCTGCTGTTGGATTGGGTCGCCCCTGGTCTATGGCATGAAAGTTTTATTGGGAGATCTGCAGGCGTCTGATTGCTTGGGTCAGTGCAACAGGATAGAATCTACTCTCTGCATAACTCCTTTTCTGTCCCCAATCAAATAGATGGGCACAGTCTTTGTTGCCATTTTTCCTGGGCCTGTTTTTGGGGTGTCTTTGCTTGCTGTAACTGGCACGTTGGGCCTGAGTTTCAATAATACATCTGTGAAAAGCTCATTCTAAGAAAGAAGTGGAGGAACCAGCAGATGGCATAATGGTTACATCGCTGGACAGCCACATACTCAATGGTGGTTCAAGGCCCAGACCCGGTGGCTTAAAACTCATGCCGGGCACTTTTGTGTGCTTAAAATCTGGAGAGGAGAGTGGAGCGGCAGGGACTGTGGCCCAGCTGTCCCCATGGATGATTTTTCGCTTTTTGTCTCTCAGACAAGCACACACCCTATAGCAAAAACCTCTCTCTCACAAAAAAAAGAAAGAAGTGGATCCATTGAGGTTTAGCTTTTCACAGAATGAATCATTGACCTTGGATTCAGCCAGGAAGGGCTTCATGTATCACATATTCACAGGTCTCTTTTCTCCCAGCATAGAATTACTACCTTGCATAGTCAGAAATGTATGCCTATGTCTTGATTATCTAAACACACTCGAAGCTTTTTAAGAGCAAGGATTGGATATCATCTCGTTTCCTAAATGCCTGTGCACACAGTAGGCACTTATGACAAATACAAGATGTGAATGAATAGAACTCAACGGACTTTCTAATTACATAGCTTACAGAAAGCAAAAGTGATGGCTTGACTGTTAGCAAAAGTGCCTGGAGATGACTGAGCAGAAGGTACGAGACCATTAGCCTTTGTATTTGAGAAGTCTTGGGCTCTCCACCTTAAGAGACAAAGAATAGGTATAAGTAATGGGAACTAAGACCCCAGGAGAAGAATATTAATAGAGCAGAGCATCAGTTAATTCAGAATTCTTTGCTTCTCCATTGTAGGCAAAGGAGTCTCCATCAGACCTAAGTCCTTCAGTGTATTGTTTGCAATTTGGAATCCTGGAGATTATTGGAGGAGGGGCCAGTGTTTGTGGTGCCTGGCACAGAATCGATGCTAGTGAATGGTAGCTGCCATTATTATATACTGAATGCAAGTATAAAAGAGACCAGACAGCAGGCTGGCAGGAGTAGACGTGAAGCGTAAGTGCACAAAGGATCATATTGTAGTGTGTGTTCTGCCATGCTCTTTTCCACTACAGTGTAATAAGAGGAAATGGACTCAGGACAGAGGGCGGGATTTATTCTTTTAAAAGAGGAACTTAAGTAAAACCAGGCTTGTTAAAGTGGAGCGTGTAACTGAGGAAAATTGTGGAATTTGCTTTCTTTCTTTTTTTTTTTTTTAGTTTTATTTATTCACTCATTTATTTTAATTTGACCAGAGAGAGACACACAGAGACTGAGAGAGAAAGTGAGAAAGCAAGCCACCAAATCCAAGACTTGAACTGTGGTTGGCCATGTGGGAGTATCCAGTGCCTTAGCCACCATGCCACCTGCTGATCCTGGAATCTGCTTTCTCAGATACCTTTTGAAACAGAGGCCAAGAGGCCTGAGAACAAAGCATATTACAGTATTTGGTTCTTTACATTATTAAAAACATTTTTTTTTAATTGCCAGAGAATGTGTGCCTTAGCCAGACAGAGAGGGAGAAAGAGCGAGCACCCCACAATGGGACGTGGTTACACCTCATTCTCTTTTCTATTTCTCCATCTGTTGGGATTTTGGGGATGCTTATCCTCCATCTCTTCCTCTCATCAGGGTTTTGGTTGTACACATACATATGCTTGGTATGTTTTTCAAGCCACCTAGGCCAGGATTTGAATTTGGTCAGCCATGTGGGATCCTTCTCCCTACACACAGTGCTTAACCACTATGCTAAGGGACTGACCCCATCTGTGCCAGTTTTGTTGAAGGTGAATTTAGAAGCAGAATGATGTAATAATTAAAGAGTGAGCCTTGGAATTAGACAAAATTGGGTTTACATCCTGCCTCTGCTAAATTGCAGTTGCATGTTTTTGGTAAAAGAGGCTAAGGTGGCTGAATTCCACACGACCAGCTCTGTGATTTGAGTCTCCAGACCCCAGTGGCTTGAAAATCATGCTGGGTGCATGTGTGTGCATACCCACAATCCTGAAAAGAGCACAAAGAAGGGATTGTGGCATGGCCATCTCCTATGGGGGTTGATTTTTTACTCTGGCGAGCACAGGTACCCTGTAGCAAAAACTAAAACTTCAAAACAAAACAAAAACTTGTCTTCTCTTAACTTCATTTTGTTTATCTGTAGAGAGGGCAGTAATAATACCTACCTAATAAGATTGTCATGAGAATTAAGTACGATAATAAATGTAAAACACTTGGTATTATACAAAGAGCATAGTAAGTACCAAGTAAATGTTAGCTGCTATTAATAATCAATCATCATAATAGTAATAATGTGAACACTCAGGGCTGCCTTAAAGGAGAAGAGTTTGACAAAAGAATAACTTGCTGCCTGAGGCGACCGTGAAGAGGGATTTTTGTTACCATGACTTTCTGTGTTGGTCGTAGGCTATGAGCAGTGAAATCTTTTTTCAGCTTCAGCCTCACAGAGGCAGCTCCTGCTGTCTGAGTGGGAGGAGAAGTTGGAGCAAGGCAGGGGCCCTGAACCATCAACTTGGCTGTAGAGTGAGGATGTGGGGGCTCATGAATAGCTTTTGTGTTAGAAAAGTCAGTGTGACTCTGAGGTAATGGTTGACTGTTCCACAAAAGAGCATCATGATTGACTTAAGTTAGAGATTTAGATCCCTGGGTCCCATTATTTTAGGTCTCTATCAGTATTTCAGGATCCTCCCTTTCCTGGACCACTTTTCATATCTTTTGTTTAGATTTTGCCATAGGGCACGTGTGCTCACAGGAGAGAGAAGGAGACATAGAGAAAGAAAGTGAGAAATCAGCCTCTGGGGGGATGGCCACACCACAATTCCTTCTCCTCTTGGGATTTTGGACACACACACACATGCACTTTGCATGATTTTTCAAGGCATTGGGTCCAGGAGCTGAATCAGTCCGCCATGTGGGAACCCAGTGCCTTAACCACCATCCACCTGCTGGCCCACAGTCATATCCTTTTAAAATGTCTGCTTCTGGGGCTGGCAGGTAGTGTGGTGGTTAAGGACGCTGGACTCCCACATGGTCAACTGCGGTTCGAGTCCCGGACCTGGCAGCTTGCTTTCTCTCTCTGTCTGTCTCTCCCTGGTCAAATTAAAATAAATAAATTTTTTAAAAAATCTTAAAAAAAAAATGCCTGCTTCTGAGTATCTGTTTCAGAATGTACCGTATTAAGATTCAGATATTCTGATGTCTGTGTAATTCCCTGTCTGCCATACAGAGAATCGAAGACTACTCCACATCTTTTACAAATATAGGTATAGTGATGGGACCAGCAGTTGGCGTAATGGCTATGTCACTGGACTCCCATGTGGGCGACTGCGGTTTGAGTCCCGGACCTGGTGGCTTAAAACTCAGGCCAGGCGCGTGTGTGTGCGTGCCCAAGATCCCAAGAGGAGAATGGAGGAGAATGGATTGTGGCGTGGCCATCCCTCCTGGGGGGTGATTTCTCACTTTCTGTCTCTCTCTGTCTGGCAAGCACACCCTATAAAAAAAAATAAAACCTCCCCCCCAAAACAAACAAAGAAACAAAAAAAAACAAATATAGGTATAGTGCTAATAAAGTTTTTTGATAATGAAAAGAAATTGGGATGAGGCCGGCAGGTGGCGTGGTGGTTGGGGCACTGGAATCCCACATGGCTGAGTCCTGGATCTGGCGGCTTGCTTTCTCACTTTCCCTCTTTCTCTCTCTCACTCTGTCTCTCTCTGGTAAAATAAATAAATAAGTAAATAAATAAATAAATAAAGGTAAATAAAATAATTTAAAAAAATAAAAGAAATTGGGATCATTTGGAAGGAGTACTTTATATGTTTGAAAAGCTTCATATTGTAGTCTGGGGAAGAAGTGGTAGAGTTTCTTTCTTTTTCTTTTTTTTAAAGAGGTTTTTGCTATAGGGTGTGTGCGCTCACCAGAGAGACAGAAAGTGAGAAATCACCCCCCAGTGGGGTTGGCCACGCCACAGTCCCCTCTCCTCCATTCTCTCGGGATCTTGGGCACACACGCACATGCGCCCAGTGTGAGTTTAAGCCACTGGATCCGGGACTCGAACTGCAGTCGACTACATGGGAGTCCAGCAATATAGCCATTATGCAACTTCTGGTCCCAGAAGTGGTAGGGGTTCTATGAATGTGTTAGAGCTTTGTCATGATATACAAAGGATCTGCCATACCATATGGACCAGAAAGGAAATGGTTCAAGATTTCAGGGATTCACTGTTATCACCATATTCCTGAAAAAGATGAGATGACAGGGCTTGTGGTATTGGCTTTACCATTACTGGTAAGAGCCTGGTATAATACTACCTTTTTTGGGGCCAGCAGATGGCATAATGGTTAAGTCGCTGGACTCCCACATAGTCAACTGTGGTTCAAGTCTTGGACCTGGTGGCTTAAAACTGATGCCAGGTGTGTATGTCCAAGATTCTGAGAGGAGAATGGAGGAGAAGGGATTTCGGAGTGGCCATCTCCCTTCAGGGGTGATTTCTCGCTGTCGATCTGTCTCTCTGATGAGCACATGCACCCTATAGCAAAAAATCTCTCTTAAAAAAATTAGCCAGATTTTAAAATCTTATTTGAAGTCTGATAGATAAAATGTGTAAACATGGAGCTGCTCTGGTAGTGGTGGAGAGTGGGAGAGCATAATTAGATCCATTTGGTCTTGCTTCTCCCCAGGCAGCCTCTGAATCCCATCCCAGGAGACCTGGGGCTCTGGACATGTAGCTCACTTCTGCGGTTTGTCAGATGCAGGAGCGAATTGGGGACCACCTACAACTCTACTGCCAGTCTAGTGAAGTTCTTCCCAAACTTTCTTCCGTCGCAGTGTACATAGCAAATGTAGTAGTGAGACACAGATGCTTAAAACCCAAGACGACTGGCTCACGGGTTTCAGCACCCCCAGTCCTGCCCAGCCATCCAGTGTGTGATGGGATCAGTGTCTCTAAGTGATCTGTAATGCATTAGAGGTATCTTGGGACGTTCCTGCTCTGCAAAGTGAGAGAGGCAAATGTGAATAAGTCCTTCTGTGGTGTAAGTCCTAGAGCAGAAGTGTGTTTGAGGTGCTAAGGGATCATGTAATTCCTCAAAGCATAGGCAGTTCCTCTTCTGTACCCTTAGGCTGCCCTATAATGGTTGGCTTCGTCTAGATCAAAGCTTCCCATTTGATCTGGTCACTGTCAGTTCTGTCTCAACCTGTGCAGTGGGACCAGATTGGGAGGCAAAAGTTTATTTCAGCTTTATGCTAACTAACTGGTAGACTTTGCAGTGAATTTGTGATTAGGAAAGTAAGGCTACAGGTGGGGGCATCAGAGCAGCTGTGGACTGTCAGTAGATGGAGCGGTGATAAGCTGGCCAGGTTCTCAGAACAGGGCAAGCTGAAAGTTTGATGAGGGGGCAATGCCTTGGATTGTTCCAAGTAGACAAATGAGTCTGTTTTTTGTATGGTCAGTGTCTTGTCTATCTAGGCCATGTGTGCTGAAACGGACCTTAAGCTGTGCCCTGACTTATTTGCTGGGGGTTATTTGTGGGAAAAACTAGAATTTTCCTAGGTTTGGAGCTTCATCAGACCAGGGAGTTCAGGAATCCTCCTTCACTTGATAGCTGTGGCCTTCAGGTTTTCACGTACAGGTCTTCTCCAGCATTCTTTTTTTAAATCTGTTTCCCAGCAGAAGGGAAACTGGCAAAACAATTCTGGCTGAACCTAAGTGGTACTGTTTGAATTAAATGGGACCTAATTTTAGTTAGATATGTTCTAGTTTATGTTAGGGTTGCCTTATTGAAGTTCAGTAGGTACCTTCCAGGCCTTGTTTATTTTAACTTTGCTATAATCTTCGACCCTCCCTGTTTTCGTTTTCTTTTATTTAAAAAATTTCTTCTGGAGACCAGGATATTCTATGTTGTCCATGCTCCCTTGCTGGCCTTAAACTTGTGATCGTCCTCTTAGCCTCCCAGGGATTACAGGCAGGATCCACAGTGTGTGGCTCTTCCTTTTTTTTCTTTCTTTCTTTCTTTTTTCTTTTTTTTAAAGAATTATTTCCTTTATTTTATTTATCATTATTGCTATTTTTAATTTGACCATCACGGGACACAGAAAGAAAGCAAGCAAGCAAGCCACTAGGTCTGGGACTTGGACCGTGGTCAGTCATGCAGGAGTCCAGTGCCTTTAACCACCATACCACCTGCCGGACCCCCTCTTTTTAACTTTTTTTTTTTTAAGGTTTTTGCCATAGGATGCGTGCACTGCCAGAAAGAGACAGACAGAGAGAGGGGAAGTTGAAAAGTCACTCTCTGGGAGAATGGCCACACCACAATCTCATCTCCATTCTTTTGAGCTTTTGGGCATGTAAGCACTTGTGACTAGCTTGATTTTCAAGCCATCAGGTCTAGGATTTGAACCACAGTTGGCCATGTGGAAATCTAGTGCCTTAACCATCGTACCACACGCTGGCCCCTCTTCTTTTTTATGTTCTTTATTAGTCTCCAAAATGTCTTGATCTCTTGATTTCCCTTCTGCCTTTTGGGTTCCTTCCTAATCTCTTCCCTGGACTCCTCCTTGGCCTCCCATTTTAAATAGCGATGTGCCCCAGGTTTCCACCTTTGTTTCGTCCATCTCATGATATATTGCCCTCAATATATCCATAAAGGTATATAAATTGCAAAAAATATCAAACACACCTGTGACTCACACAGTAAATACCTTTGTTAAAGTACATAACAAGAAGTCTAGTTGAAATAAGCCAGACATAAGGACAAAATTTCTTTTTCTTTTGGAGAGATTTTCGCTATAGGGTGCATGCGCTCCCCAGACAGACAAAGAGAGACAGAGAGACAGAAAGTGAGAAGTCTCCCCCCAGGGGGGATGATCACGCCGCAATCCCTTCTCCTCCATTCTCCTCTCGGGATCTTGGGCACGCACGCACACACGCCCAGTGTGAGTTTTAAGCCACCGGGTCCGGGACGCAAACCGCGGTCGACTACGTGGGAGTCCAGCAACATAGCCATTACGTTAGCCATTACGTTAACTGCTGGTTCCCAACAGAAAGACAAATGTTTTGTGATTCCATTTATATGAAGTATCTAGACAAGTCCAAATCTTCAGAGAGAGAAAGAGTGATGGTAGGGACTAGCAGATGATGTACTGCTTGCTCACTAGGCTACCATATAGTCGACCGCGGTTCAAGTCATGGACCAGGCAGCTTAAAACTCATGCTGGATGTATGTACATGAGGAGAGGAGAATGGAGAAGGGATTGCGGGGTGTCCATCTCCCCCCCTGCCTGGGGGGGTTGTGATTTCTTGCCTTCTGTCTCTGTCAGCAAGTGCACACGCCCTATAGAAAAAAACTCTCTTAAAAAAGGGGTCGAGACTAGCAGATGGCATAATGGTTATGTTGCTTGACTCCCATGTAGTCGACTGTGGTTCAAGTCCCGGACCTGATGGCTTAAAATTCAGCCAAGTGCTTGGGCATGCATGCCCAAAATCCCAAGAGGAGAATGGAGAAGGATTTACTGTGTGGCCATCTCCCCTGGGGAGTAATATCTTGCTCTCTGTCGCTCTCTCTGGTGAACTCGTGTGCCCTACAGCAAAAATCTCTCTCTCAAAAAAAAAATAAAAAAGAGTGGTGATAGTTAAGGACTGGAGTGTGGAGAGCATGAGGCTTTTTTTTTTTTTAATAATTATTTTATTTTAACTTTATTTATTTATTTATTTATTTAAGTTTGACCAGAGAGGGTGAGAGAGAGAAAGTGAGAAAGCAAGTTGCCAAGTCCAGAACTTGAACCTTGGTTGGCCATATGGGAGTCTAGCACCTTTAACCACCATGCCACCTGCTGGATCTGACTGGGGAGTTTTTAACAGATACAGAGTTTCAGTTTAGATAGATCAAAAAGTTCTGGAGATAGATTGCAAAGATGGTTTTACAACATTGTAAATGTATTAAAGCCACTGAACTGTGTACTTGAATGTGGTTATAATAAGCCCATTATTTTTTGTTTTTAATCTATCAGCCTGATGTTTTCATTAATTCGATATTCACATTTTCTCCATATTTTTGCTCTGACATCCTATCAGTGTTATATTTGTCCTTTCTAGGTTTTAGGATTATTCCAGCTTCTCATTCTTCTACATTAATATCCAAAGACTGGACAAGGGAACATTACTATATGTCCTTTTTTTAAAAAAAAATTATTTAATTTTATGTATTCATTTGTTTTAACTTGACCAGAGAGATACAGAGAGAAGGGGGTAGGAAGGTCAAAGTGAGAAAGCAAGCCACCAGATCCGGACTTGAACCATGGTCGGACATGTGGGAGTGCCCAGCACTTTAACCACTAACCACCGCACTCCTGCTGGCCTCACTGTATGTCCTATGTTAAGATTGAGGAAAACTTCCTAGTTGCTCCCAGCAGACTTCTCACATCTTATTGACTGGAGTTAGTGCATAACCACGTGTGACCCATTCACTAGCAACGGAAGTGGATTGTCTACATCTCTTAGGCTGTTCAATTTTCTTTCTTTCTTTCTTTTTTTTTAAGAGGTTTTTGCTATAGGGCGCGTATGCTTGCCAGACAGACAGAGAGAGACAGAGAGACAGGAAAGCGAGAAATCACTCCTCAGGGAGGATGGCCATGCCACAATCCCTTCTCTTCCGTTCTTCTCTCCAGATCTTGGGCACGCACGCACACACGCCCGGCGTGAGTTTAAGCCACCGGGTCTGGGATGTGAACCATGATCGACTACATGGGAGTCCAGCGACATAGCCATTACGCTAACTGCTGGTCCCAGGCTGTTCAATTTTCATTCCCTGGGGCTGTGGAAAAGCCAGGTTTGCTGAAGCACATCTCAGTGCCTGTTCCCTCATCTGAATAAAAACGAGGTTCTGTCTGTTAGAAGAAAGATGGGGGAAGGATGGCAGCTGGGTAGGCAGCCAGTAATTGCTGCTATCTGGGTCATCTAGGCTTCTCTTCAAGATGGCATTAGTTTTCACCTGCACAATCAACTCCTAGTTCTAGCCCAAACACTTCTCCTGAGCTTCATACCTTAGCACCTCAAATCAGTATTTACTTTTTTTTTGGAGAGGTTTTTGCTATAGGGCATGTGCACTCACCAGAAAGACAGAGACAGAGAGACAGAAAGTGAGACCTCACCCCCCCAGGGGGGATGGCCATGCTGCAATCCCTTCTCCTCCATTCTCCTCTCAGGATCTTGGGCACGCATGCACACACGCCCTGTGTGAGTTTTAAGTCACCAGGTCCAGGACTCGAACCATGCTCGACTACATGGGAGTCCAGCGACATAGCCATTATGCTAACTGCTGGTCCCCAGTGTTTACTTTTGTTTTATTATTATTTTAAAAATTTTATTCATCATCATCCTTTTTTTTTTTTTTTTTTAAGTTTTGACCAAATTGAGAGAGAGAGGGGGAAGGTGAGAAAACAAGCCACCAGGTCCAGGACTGGAGTCTCATTTCAGCCACATGAGAGTCTACCACCTTCACCACCACACCACCTGCTGGCCTCAGAGTTTACAAACATCTTCACCCTGAGATGGAATGTTCCTTGTATTTCTTCTTTGAAGAAGTGCCACCCAGAGTCACCCAGCTCAGAAAACCAGAGAATTATCTTTGCTGCTTGCTCTTACTTCCTACATTTAATCAGTTATTAAATCCTGCGAGTCTGCCATTATGATGTTTCAAATCTCTCTTCTTTTGTCACCTCTAGGAAGGAGCTTATGATTTCTTATCTGTTTTACTGGACCTCTAAATGAAGTCTTTCTTCCTCCTAATTTATTCCTGGAACTGCTGCCAGAATGGTCTTTCTGAAACACATACATCTGATCATGTTACTCAGCACAGCCTTTAAGGCCCATCCTGATCCATTTCCTGTGGATCTCTGCAGCCCTGTCCCTTATCACTTCCTTTCACTCACCATGATACATCCAAATAAACTACCTCTCCATTGCACCTGGCTTTGGCTAATAAAAAGTGCTGTCTGGCGTCCAGCAGTTGGCGTAATGGCAATGTTGCCGGACTCCCATGTAGTCAACTGTGGTTTGAGTCCCAGACCCAGTGACTTAAACTCAGCGCTGGGCACGTGTGTGTGCATGCCCAAGATCCCGAGAGGAGAATGGAGGAGAAGGGATTGCGGCGTGGCCATCCCCCCAGGGGTGATTTCTCGCTTTCTGTCTTTCTCTGTCTTTCTGGCAAGCCCTATAGTAAAAACCTCCCCCACCAAAAAAAGTGCTGTCTGTAATAAATCTATACCTTTTCGGTCACTGTTTCTTCTCTCCCATTCCCTCTTCTTTATTAATTACTGTCTATTCTTTAGCAGTGTGCTCAGGTATTGCCTGAGATTCATGTCTGGGAATCATACTGTATCTCTCAGTCTTAACTGCTCCAGCTTTCTGTCCCTGTAATACAGTGTGTTTACCCCACCCTTATCTTCACACTGTTTTATAATACTTTATTTACATGTCTGTCTTTCCCATTAAACTAAGTTTCAGGAAAGCAGAAACAGTCTTCCTTCGTATCCTTAGTTTAGTACAGTCAGTAAGTGTTTGAAGAATGGATAGAAGCTGACACCAAGCTTTGGTAATCTTTGAGTCTAATAGAAGACTTCGAAATACTGGGCTAGCAGGTAATGTGGTGATTAGGACACTGGATACCACTTGGCGACTGTGTAGTTTGAGTCCAAGACCTGCTGGCTTGAAAATCACGCCAGTGCATGCATGTGTGCCCAGAATCCTGAGTGCTGAAGGGATTGCGGTGTGGCCATCACTCCTGGAAGGTGATCTCTCTTACATATCTCTCTCGCGCGCCTGCTAGCACATGGGTCCTATTACAAAAAGCTGGAGGTGGGGGAAGACATTGAAATAACTGATCTAGGAGTTCTTGTGTTCTGGACCAATTTCAGTGCTCTTAGGACAAAAATTTAACTTTACAGAAGTCACAAGCCACCTGAACCAAGGAACCAAAGTATAGACATACCCTGGTTTTTAAATTTTGTTTTTTTAAGTTGTATTTGCTTGTTTGGTCAGCTGTGCTAAAAATAGCATCTCTTTTAGGGTATTTCCATTTGAAAATTATCTAAGAACAAAGTTGCTTCTACTGCACCCTGCCTGGTGGCAGAATGTAAGTCTCTGGCCTTCCTTGTCCTGGACCCTGAAGAGGAGCAGGTGCCAGATCAGGAGTCCCCACAGAGTTGTCTCAGGACACACGCCTGGTTTAGTCACCAGAATCAGGTGGGGGCAGAGTGGCAGATTGGGCCCTGACTCTCAGAACCTCTGTAGATTGAGGCTGGCGTGCTCCTGCAACATGCACCAGCCAATATGCTGAGCACCAGTTACAGCAGCAGCCTGGCTCTCCCG
>NW_006205509.1:2956745-2987168 GCF_000334495.1 Tupaia belangeri chinensis
GTGGGTCCCCCCTCAGCCGAGGCTCCCGGCAGCCAGTGAGCTTGATCAGACTCCTACAGTGTCCTGCACAGATTGTACCGAGCACATTTTTTGAGCTCCTATTGTTATTTTTTTTAAAAAAGATTTATTATTTATTTAATTCCATTTGTACTTATTTTTAAAAATTTGACCAGATCACGACCATCATATGGTGTAATGGCTACATCACTCACATGTAGTTGACCACAGTTTGAGTTCCAAACCTGGTGACTTAAACTCATGCCAGGCACATGTGCATGTGTGCCCAAGATCCTGAGAGGAGAATAGAAGAGAAGGGATTGTGGTGTGGCTATCCCCCCTGGGGGAGGGATTTCTCGCTTTCTGTCTCTCTGTCTTTCTGGTGAGCACATGTGCCCTATAGCAAAAACCTCTCCAAAAAAAAAAAAAAATTGACCAGAGAGAGAGAAAGCAAGAAAGCAAGCTGCCAGGTCCTGCACTCGGACTGCAGTCGACCATGTGGGAATCTAGTGCCTTAATCCACCATGCCACCTGCCGGCCCCCCCATTGTTATTTTTACTTCTAAAACAAAGTTTCTCACTGTAAAATGGATCTTTGAGTTACTCTCTTTGTTAATAGAGAGATTGCTACATTCCATTTTTCATTTCAAGCCGCTCACCTTCAGTCATGCTGATTCCTGGTTTCCAACGGCCCATGAAACACTGGCATTTTGCCCTGTAAGCACAGTAGTGCCATCTGTGGTGGAAGAGAGTAACTACAGGCTGTTGTACGGTAAAGAGGGCAACCATCCAGGGTCTGTCTGTTTTTAGTCTTTTGCTTTCTGGTGCATTTCTAGGAATGCATTATGGTGAAAGTGAGAATTGGCCGTATAGCTAGAGACTTGTGTCATGGCACAAAACTGAAAGCTGCTACCATCCTGGTGGTGGGATAGTATGGAATCTGTTAATAGGCAGGGACAGAAGAGGGCATGATAAGAAAGCCAGTGTCCCTTTCGAAATGTCATCTACACCAAGCTCCTAACTGTACTTAAAGAGGAATCATAGTGTCCATTAGTTTTTTTGTTTTAAAGAGGTTTTTGCCATAGGGGACATGTACTTGCTGGAGAGGGAGAGAAAGAAAGACCAAGACAGAGGGGAAGTGCGAAATCGTCTCCTCGGGGATGACTACGCTGCAGTCCATTCTTGTCCATTCTCCTGGGATCTTAGGCATGCATGCACACGTGTCCAGCGTGACTTTCAAGCCACTGGGCCGGGGACTCAAACTGTGGTCAGCCATGTGGCAGCCTGGTGACATAAGTACTGTGCCATCCGCTGGCCCCAGTGTCCATTAACTTTAAGGCCCAGGCCAACCAGCGACATGGTGGTTAAGAAAGCTGGATCCCACATGGTAAACAGCACAGTTGGGCTCATGTGGCTCGAATCCCAGTAGGAAGGGGAAATGGCAAAGGGATTTTGGTATGACCATTACTTATGGGTGGTGGGGAGGTGTGCTTTCTCACTTTCTCTTTCTCATGCCTTCTGACAAAATTAAAAACAAAAACAAAAACAGAAACAAAACCCTGGGCTTCCCCAGGAAGATACGTGGTAGCTGCTGGCTGTGGTATCAGTTGCCCTTTAACCCCATTGCATATCAAATGACAAGAGAAAAAGCTTCCAGTTCTAGTCTTGCAGTCCTTTCATGGTGTTCACAGACTAGTCCTAGGGTCAGATATATGTACAAAATGGCTGAGAATTGACAGGATCTCTGAACAATTATCTGTGCATTACAAGGAGAAACCAAGTACCACTGGGCAGAAGACATGATAAAAGGACATCCTCAGGTGAGGCTTTAATCAGCCAATATGCTCGATTGAACTGCAGTAAGCTTGACACTGAGAGTGAGGACAGATCCAAAATTAGTAAAAGACATAGTCCTTGCCCACGGGGAATACTCTGTTTAATTGGGGAGACAGTAAATGTACAGACCTATAAAACAAGAAAAGAGATATACCCTCCTCAAGGGTAGTGGGTGCCACGTGAGTGGTTCAGATCGTTCAGGGACCTTGATGTGGCACGTCAGGAAATAGAAATAGGTGTGATGCTGGGATTAGCTTTTGGACCAAGACATCAGCACGACTGCTTAGCAAGGAAGCCAGGCAGAGGACAGTGTACGCGTGTTCTGGAGCAAAGGAGACTGGCCGCTTAAATCTTTTTCAGCCAGTGCCACATTCACTGTTGGCAATCGTTCATAAGCAGTAGTTCTTGTTATGAAGGACAGCAAGGTAAATGTTTGGTATAAGTTTAGTTCTGAATCTGAGCCGAAGCCTGCTACCAAACCTTTAAAGCAAACTATCTGGAGCTGAGGGAGGGCCCCCTGGGCAGGGAAAGGAAAAGTGATAAAGAGTTAAAATACTTGGGGAAGATTTAAATTTTTAGGTGATAGTAGCAGAACCAGAAATCTGACTATCAAGCCTGCTGAGATCTGATCTTATTAGCTGGGCAGGTATCCCCTCCTGCCTCAGGGAGCCTTAGGAGTCTGCTTGGGTGGGTTGAGGCAGGAAGGGCAGGGAGGATGGCTAGTGGGTGACTTGGCTGAGGTTGAGCCCTAAGGTTGAGCCAGGTCCTCTCCCTGGGGTGTGAGCCCTCTGGGTCAGGGGCAGGGCTCATCTAGGGAACCTACTGGGAGTGCCACGCCTGGCTCATTAGTGGATGTCTGGGGAGGCCTTTGAAGATGAAACACTCCATAAGCACTCATTGTTTCTGTTTTTTGGACAAACTTGTACTTTGGTCTCCAGGGGCTGTTGATCTGGCTCTTTTGCACTAGTCTGGAATTTGCTGCAAACTGAGAAGGGTAAAAGAGAAAAAAAAAAGCCTAAAGAAGTTTTTGAAAAAAACAAACACCCACCAAACCCCCGTGCTTTAACTTGTAAATAGGATTCCTCCTCATCTACCGTTCACATTCTTGGGTTTGGGTGCACTCTGTCTTGACCTGTTCCTTTGCCTGCTGGGTTTGGGGTGTGTGTGTGTCTGGTTTCCAGACTCAGTAGAGAATGCCAGCAGCTGGCATATGGTGATTGCTGAATAAGCTGCCCGCTGACACATGCCTCTTACAGGTACAGAGAACTGACTGGCATGGTTGATTCCAAACCCCCATTTCATTATCGTTTTGAAGATGCATTTCTGTGGTTGTCTTGTGACATAGAGAAGGGAGGAAAGGAGAGAGGGTATGAATGAATCTGATTTTCTGTTGGGGAAATGACTAAAGTGAGCAGATAGGCATTTTATATGCTGTGGTTCTTTTGCTCCTCCTCATCCTTTCAGCAGTATTAGGTGCCTTCTTACATACTAGGTGTAGGCATCCAGTCTAAATGAACTGCCAGCGAGGTCGATAGAAACCCTAGTTGGTAGTTCAGTTATTCAACTACTATATGTTAGGCGCTAGTCTAGGTACTGGGGACACATCAGCAAACAAAACAAGAAATGAGCTGACAGAATTGGAGGGATAAAACAGTACAGCAAGAAACACATATATGATGTGTATGTCAGATGGTGATAAATGTTATAAAGAAGAGTGTAATAAATGGGGTCGGGAGTGGTCGTGTGTGGGGTATGTGTGTGTGAGAGAGGGGTAGGTAGGAATGGAAGGCCTCTTTGATAGATGACATTGGAATAGATACCTGAAAGAGGTGAAGGAGTAATCCATAAAGGTTATGTGAGGGAGTCGTTCCAGACAGAAGGAATAGCAGGTGTAAAAGCTTCGAGGTGGGAGCGCATTGGGAAATGGGAGTAGAGTAAGCGAAGGGAAGAGTGGTAGGAGAGCTCATGAGAGGCAGCGGAGGGAGGGAGGCGGGTGTCCTGCAGCACCTTGTGAACCAGGGTATGAGTTTGGGTTTTACTGACAGGGAACTGTGGACCAAGGGGGTTTTTCGGACAGAGGAACCACATAACCTGATTTACAGCCATTCTGGCTGCTCTGGAGAATGGTCTGAAGGAGTTAGGGAAGAAGCAGGGAGAGCTGAAGCAGGTCACCAGACGGAATGGCCGTGCTTGCGTGGAGGAGTGAAAGATGGCTCTCTCTTTCCATCCCACCTCTCGGAGCACTGTTGTATGAACAGGGCACAACTTCAGTGGCTGACATTTCACAAAGCGTAAAGGACTGGCCTCTTTTAAGAGTGCTGCTCTCTTATGTCTTCCTTATTTATTTTGGCATAGAAGGAAGACAGAATTGCAAAAATATAGGAATAGTAGAAGCAGAATTTCTCGATTAGAGCAGAGAACATAAACCTTGGGAACCTGGCAAGCCTGAACCTTGTCAGTAGTCACACAGAGCCACTCCTCATTCCACTCCCTTCTCTCCCACCCTTTCCACAAGTCTCAGGGTAAGGTTGATGGAGGGAGGGACAGTAATGATCTCGCAATGCCTTGGGGGATAGTGTAGAATGTCAGAACTGAAGGGACTTTGGAAATCATCAGCCCCCTCCGTGTACAGGTGCAGATGTGGAAAGGTGAAGTAACTTGCCCAGAGTCTCACGGTTAGATTACTGGCAGAGCTGGTATCCCGAACGTTAATGGCTTTGTCTGTTTCTGCTCATAAGGCTCAGGAAGTGTCTGAGTGGGCTTTGGTGTCCATAGTCCCCTCAGGCTCTCAGTTCTCAAGGATGAACTTGAGTAAGTTCCATTTACAAAAAGTCGTGACAAGCACATGACGGTAACACATTTGCATTTCTTCTGCCTAGGATCAGGTCATCCATTCGAGGGTCAGGCCTAAACCAGATTGCCGCTGCCCCTACTTGGGCCCCACTGTTCTCAGAAAGCAGCTGCTGTGATCATGGGCAATATCTTTGGAAACCTTCTCAAGAGTCTGATTGGGAAGAAGGAGATGCGCATCCTGATGGTAGGCCTGGATGCTGCGGGGAAGACCACCATCCTGTACAAGCTGAAGCTGGGGGAGATCGTCACCACCATTCCTACCATTGGTAAGGGCCCAGCTTATAGGTGGGCTTTCATGTGGATGGCTGAGACATGAGACCCCTCCTCCCAACCTGGTCTCTTCTCCCCAGGCAAGTCCGTGCAATTTGTGGGATTTAGAGAAGGACGGTTGTTTAGGTTACCAGCAGGTGCTGGGGCTGCCGTTTGCCCACCTAGCCTGGCCCTCCCTGATGTGGGAACTTCCGCAGCCTGGCACTTAACACCTGCCCTCAGGCACTAGAGTTGGTTTGTTCTCTGTGTTGTTTGGAAAGCAGGTGAAGGCTTTGATGTTCCTGCCAGAGGCCTGGAATTGCCTAGGTTTAGATCTTGGGGGGGGGAGGGGGGAAGGAGAGCATTAGCCATGTAGATGGGGACTCCAGATTGTCATTGTCAACTGGTTGTGTATTTGGTGCTCCAGGACTATAGCTTACTCCTCTTTCTTCACTCTGCCTCCCAGGCCCCACATCTTAACTGAGGCAGACTCTGGTGACCAGGGTACAGGAGTGGGGCTGAGTCATTTCTTCATAGAAGTGAGAGGCAAAGATTGAGCTGATGACTGGGGAAGATTGACTCACGTCACCCAGGCAACTAAAAAACCTCCTGACCGGCCCTCTTCATCTTCTTGGACTTCTTCTCTTAGGTTTTCTTTTTGGTCTTCAGGCTCCCAGGTCAAGGATCACCAGGTCTGAGAAACCCTGGCTTTCTCTCCATTGTTGGTATCATGGCAACACGGGGGAAGCAGAACCAAACTCACCTGGGGTGTTGTTTGCGGGCGTGGTGTCTGAGGCCAAGTGGCCATTGCCTGTTTTTTTCCTGAAGGGTTCAACGTGGAGACGGTAGAGTATAAGAACATCAGTTTCACAGTGTGGGATGTGGGTGGCCAGGACAAGATTCGGCCCCTCTGGAGACACTACTTCCAGAACACTCAAGGTATTGCAGATGAACTTCCTAGGACTGGCCTGGGCGGGTTGGGTATGAGCCATAGTTATGGGCAGCCAGCCCTTTCCCTGCTGCCACTTATGGGGGTGGGAGAAACAAAAGGGAGCAGCTGTCTCCGGAGGGTGTACAGAAGTTTGTGTCATTTGGTGGTGAGAGATGGGGTCATGTGTCATCTCTGTGCAGCCCATGCTCTGTCTTCCTAGGGTTGATATTTGTGGTTGATAGCAATGATCGGGAGCGAGTTAATGAGGCCCGGGAAGAACTGATGAGAATGCTGGCAGAGGATGAGCTCCGGGATGCTGTGCTCCTTGTCTTTGCAAACAAACAGGTGAGACATCTCCCCACTCCCAAATTTGGGAGCGGGCAGCCTGGCGGTGCGAATTATGGGGCCTTGGGATCCATTGTGCATAAAGCCCTATGACTTGACTCTCAGCTCTGAGACTGGCCTATGTACAGTTGGCTGCCTTATGCCCCTCTTGTCCTCCATACCAGATTTATTTGGCAACATTTCAAGCCTCAGGAATGGTGTAGATATATCAACTCATCTCTCTCATCTTCCCTACGGTCTGCATTAGTGGAACTGCCCTCACTCCTACTGTCAGACAGACTTGATGCTTTGACTAATCTGAATCACTTCTCCACTTCTCTACCAACCCCAAGTTTGGTTTTCAACTCCTCAGTGGAATGAACTCTAGTGTCTTGGATCTGAGGTTCTAGGATGACTAAATCCAGAGTAGCTCCTTAGGCTCTTGTTTGGGATTTCCTACGACTGAAGGAAGGGCTGACAGTATGGTACACCTGTCTAGTAGGCAGGTGCCCCAGAAGCCTTTGAAAGAGCCTGAGGCTCCCTTTTTGTGTGTCTTTCTCACACTCCAGGATCTGCCTAATGCAATGAACGCTGCTGAGATCACGGACAAGCTGGGCCT
This sequence comes from Tupaia belangeri chinensis, assembly GCF_000334495.1. Classification (NCBI taxonomy): domain Eukaryota; kingdom Metazoa; phylum Chordata; class Mammalia; order Scandentia; family Tupaiidae; genus Tupaia; species Tupaia belangeri. Next base: position 2,963,554 of record NW_006205509.1, read on the forward strand.
GCATTCCCTGCGTCACCGCAACTGGTACATTCAGGCCACCTGTGCTACCAGCGGGGACGGGCTGTATGAAGGCCTGGACTGGCTGGCCAATCAGCTCAAAAACAAGAAGTGAAAGCCAGGCAGCCCTGTCTGACCGCCCCACCCACCCCTGACATTCCTACTGTCACCCTGCCCCAGCCCTACCCCTTCCTTCCCGTTGCAAGTGTTGCCAGGGCCCTGGGTATCATGTCCGCATGCCCAGCAAGAGCCTTGCCTCCCCCTCCCTTTCTCTCCACTGTCCACCGACATGACCAGTCCCCAATTGCTGTCCTGATGAATCATTCCAATTTACTGGATTTAAAACAAAAACAAGGTTGTTATGGTTTCATGGGGTGGTCCCCACCCCCACTCTCTGGGCTTCGGGAGGTGGGGTGGGGTATTCTCCCCGTTTGCTTCATTTGGCACTGGTTGCTGTGCTCTTGGCATCTGAGTCCCTTCACCGTTCCCACAGGCCCCTCTTCTTCCCCCTGTCTTCCTCCCCTTCGCCACCCTCTCCCTCTTCTACATGGAAATTGCACGGGCCTCTCTGTGTGTGCGTGCATGTGTGCGCCTGTATATACATGTATAGAGAGATATATATGTGGGGGCCGGGGGGAGGGGTGGAGTGCAGCTCAGGGCTTGCAGCCAGGACACTGCCCACTGGAACCCACCATGTGCCCTTCCATGTTGGTGAGATCAAGGGAAGAAGGTTGGAGGGTTCAGTCAGGCTGGACAGCCCCAGTCTTGGATTGGTTCCTCATTGCTGCAGGTAGGTTTTCCTGGATGAGAGGACAGATGATAGATTCTCCACCACCATCTTCCTTGAACCCCTCTCTCCACTCTTAGGGCAGGGGTTTGGCACTTATCTCTTGTAACTTTTCATGGAGATGCCATTCTGTTCTGCTTTGTTATGGAAAGGAGCGAGGAACTCATTCTTGTCAGCCCAGTGTGTTCAACTGATCCTCCTCCACTGCCCTTAGATTCTCTTCTTCAGGAGCTTGAGGGGGAGGTGGGGACAGTACAGACCATGGTGTGTGTTGGGACCTAGGGCAGGGAGGAGGCCTCCGGTTTTCCATCTTCACTCTCATCAGAAGATGAGGCAGATCAGTCCCATCCCTGCCTTCCTGCCCTCATCACCTCATCTTCTGATGTTGGGGGCTGGGCGATTAATCTGTCTTTTGTCAGAAGTTTTCTCACCCTGATAGTCCTGATGGCCTGACCAGGGAGGACTGGGTAATCTAAGGAAGAGAGGGGGTGACATGGCAGACCTCAGTATCAATCCTCCCATTCCCAACTCTTTTTCTAATCTAAGATATGCTAAAGGATAAAAGATTTTCTATTGTTTCTAGGCCCTCAGAGCATCCTTGCTGTCCCTTCCCCTCCATTCTAGCAACTTTCCCTTGCCCTCCTCACCCGCTTTCTACAGCCCACAAATGGATCTGGGAGTTGGAGTGGGAAATAGAAGCCTGCAGTGTTGGTGCTGGTGGGATGCAGTGGTCTTCAGGGTCCTCCCCCCGTTGTTATGTAGTTGTTTCGAAGCTGCTGCTACTACTGCTGTGCTGCTACTCATGGGGAGGCGAGGCACGGCCACGAGGTCCTGGCCTGGGTCCTGACCTCTGCGGTTTCTGTGAAGCTGTGGCTGTTCTGTGGGTTCCTGTGTGTGCTGGCTGCGCCCTGAGCTCCAAGACAGCTGCCCATTACCTTTCTGTTATGGTCAGGGCCCAGGGCCCCCCATGGCATGGTGAGGGACCCCTTCCCAGAAGGGCTGTCCCAGGCCCACTCCATGGGGCCAGGCTTCCTGCCACCTTTGTCTCCATCAGGCAGATCAATACCCCCACCCCGTCCCAGATTGAACTGTGAAAGAGAGGTTCCAGGGGTGTGTCCCTCAGTGCCAGTTACTTCGTGATGTGTTGCTGACCTAAGATGCAGTGAGCGTGTGCAGGTATCTTGCTCTCTAGGCCTTTGTATGTTTGTGTGTGTGGTCGGCATGTGTGTGGGGGGAGGTGCTGGAGGTTCTATTTTATTTTAAAATATAGTCATCCCCTTGACCCCACAGATGCTTCTCTCCACTCTTTTTCTTTGCTCTGTTTCCTTAGATTTTTGTGTCCTGCCCCTGTTCTTTTCACTTCCCAACTCTCCTTTGCCTTCTCATGTCATTTACTGCTATTGCCTGTCTTTTCCTTGTTTATTTTTCCTGCTTCTGATTCCTCACTCTGTGGTGGGTGAGGGCTTTGCCTCTTCTCCTGTCTCATTCCCTCTCTAATCCTCCCTAGTTAGATGCCAATCCCAAATAGGTGTTTCTCATTTCATGCCTAATTCTCACCTTGTTTGGGGGGCGCTCCAGGGCGGTCAGGGCTGAGGGTATTAGGAAGCAGCCTCGGAGGCTGCCTTGGTGCTGCTCCAGATCTGTCCAGCAGGTGGCAGTAGTGGTCTTGGTTGTAGCCCTGGCTGCTAAGCCCTTGGCAGGGGCGGTCCTTTGTATTGTACATTCCCATTCACCTAACAGCTCTTTGGGATTGGGTGTTTCATTCCATTTTTAATCCTTTCCCTCTCCTGCCCGCCTCAGGTGGGTTAATTTTATGCTTTCCCTTGTTCCAGTTTTCTTCCTGGGGACGCCCCTCCCCCCACCCCTAAAGTTTGTTTGTGGTGTTATAGTAGTAACGCAGTTCTGAAACTGGCTTTTCTCTTCTTTTTTCTCCTCTGGAATGTAGACTGTATATGTTTAATAACTCACCTTCTCTATCCTTGCTGAAAATGTGGGATAACGCGATGACTGTGACCCTGGTTGGAAATTAAACTTGTTTTATGCAGCTTCGGAGCAGACCTTCCTCCTTGTGCAGCAGCCATGGGAGAGTGTTTTGATGGTGAGGGTAGTTCTGTTTCTAGTTCTGCTCTGCTCTCAGCAGAGGGGTGACGGGCACACTCGATCGGTGGATTGGTGGGGAGTGCGGTTATGGAAGAGCAGGCACATTTGTTTGTGGTGTTATAGTAGTAACCGCAGTTCTGAACTGGCTTTTCTCTTCTTTTTTCTCCTCTGGAATGTAGACTGTATATGTTTAATAACTCACCTTCTCTATCCTTGCTGAAAATGTGGGATAACGCGATGACTGTGACCCTGGTTGGAAATTAAACTTGTTTTATGCAGCTTCGGAGCAGACCTTCCTCCTTGTGCAGCAGCCATGGGAGAGTGTTTTGATGGTGAGGGTAGTTCTGTTTCTAGTTCTGCTCTGCTCTCAGCAGAGGGGTGACGGGCACACTCGATCGGTGGATTGGTGGGGAGTGCGGTTATGGAAGAGCAGGCACATCTCTGCACTGCTTAATTCTTCCCGGAGTGGAGCCCAAAAGCCTCGGGTGCCAGAGCGTGAGGCCTTTGTGACTTTGCTCCTCCAGTACTGAAGGGTTAAACCCTGAATGTTGCCATAGTTATCACCTGTGGGTCGACTCTACAGACCTGGTGATGGCCCTGAACTTGGAGTGCCCGTGCAGCAGTCGCTCTCGGATCTCCCCAGCCCAGCATGTCAAGTGTATCTAGCTTAAACAGAGTCCCCTCATCGTAGACTGGAGTCCCCTCACCCATCTAGTTCTGGACTTTGGCAGTGAGCAAGCATGAAGGGTAAACATCCGGGCAGTATAATGTACGCGGTCTTCTTAAAACTGATGGCCCTGAATCAACTCTACAGGTACATGGTTTACCATTGGCAGGCTTCATCCAGAGATTTCACAAATGTCTTGGAATAGACCTTTTTTAAAAAGCCTTGGTTGGGACCAACAGATGGCATAATGGTTACGTCGCTGGACTCCCATATAGTTGACCATGGTTTGAGTTCCAGACCCAGTGGCTTAAAACTCACACCAGCCACATGTGTGCGCGTGGCCAAAGTCTCTAGAGGAGAATGGAGGAGAAGGGATTGTTGCGTGGCCATCCCCCCTGGGGGGTGATTTCTCGCTTTCTGTCTCTCTGGTGAATCTGTCTCTCTGGTGGACAACACATCCCCATAACAAAAAATCTTCTCTAAAAAAAAAAAAAAAAAGCCTTGGTCTTCCCATCCCACTTCTGTCACTACTTGTTCCTCTCCTGTCAGCATTTGGTCTGGCTCTAAGCAAAGAAAGATATGGTGCTACCCTTGAGGTAGGCAAGGTCTGGATGAGCAGGCAGACCTGGTCTGCTCCTACCACTTTTTTATGCTTTGAAGACAGAGGTCTTCCCAACCTGCTGTTGTGGTAAAGGGCAGGACCTAGTCATGTAATAAGCTTGAGAACCCCAAGTACCAGTGTGAAGTATTTTGTGTCCGGTTAGCCTTTCCGCTTCCTCTCCTGCCATTTTCCTGTGCAGCCCTTCTCTTGTTACTAGTAAGCCATGACCTTCAAAGACTAGTGCTTCTGTGTGTGTGACCCTCAACTACGCCAGCCTGACGTCCCTTCGCCACCGTATAGCTCTGAACCTCACCCACTTAATCCTCAAAACCAAATGGCGCTTTTCCCTTTCTAGGCCACTCTAACTAAAATCCTACTTGGTGACAAGTTGTTGACAAGTTAGGAGCACCTTTCTTTCTTTTAGTTTTTAAAGAAGTGTATCTTTTTTTGGTTTTAACATTATTTAGCTATTTACTTATTTATTTTTAATTTGACAAGAGAGGGACAAAGAGAGAGAGAGAGAGAGAGAGGTGGGGAGAAAGTGAGAAAGCAAGCCGCCAGGTCCAGAACTCGAACCAGGGTTGGCCATGTGGGAGTCCAGTGCCCTTAACCACTATGCCACCTGCCGTCCCCAGGAGCACCTTTCTCAAGTATGTTATTTGTAATAAATAGATACTGTTTTAAAACTACAGCTTGTTATAAGGTAATGATAATGGAGAAGACTAGGCCTATTGGAGGGCTTTTGACCCCTAGACAATTTAAGGAAGAGAATGGCCTAATCCTTTCTGTCCCTGAGTTGAGGATGGCAGGGAGAAGGGAGCCCTCTTGTAGGCAGTTGCTTGAACCTTCTAGTTTCTTTTTAGGGACCATGGGATGAGGGGGACTCAACCCGAGATGTAAATACTTACTTATCACCCTGCCCTTAAAGCAATACCATTCCCTTCTTTAAGAGCACTCATAGCTTATCAGTCATGCTTGGTAAAAGGTACATACCCAGAGTCCACTTCATGATAACCTGCAAGGGAGCTTCCAAAATGAGTCTGGAGGAAGCCAGTGAAAGGGCTTAGATTGGTCCAGGTGTGATGGAAGGCAAAAATGTCCCCTTCATTCTAGAGTACAGGGAAGGTGACAGAATGAGTGTGTGCCTGAGTTTCTCAGACATAAGTCGTAAGACCCGGAGGCTCTGGAGAGTCACTGCAAATATTACTTCTAATTTAAGTGCTGCTGTTGATCAGAGCAGAAAGTTGATGAGTAGTTATTTAGTGCCTTCTGTTTTTAAGCATGTGCTGAAAGTGGGTCAGACCACTGTACAAGGGAGGGTCGTGGAGATCATCTCTGGGGTGTCATGGAATCCTTTGGGATAACTAGTGCAGTTCGTGAGGCAGTGAAAGTTGGGCAATGTCTGCAGAGATAGATACAGCCTTCCTTTTGCTGCCGCTTAGTGTGGAGAGCGGTGTCTGGGAAGGCAGCCACACTGCGAAGAGCAGCAGCTTTTCTGTTCTGAAGGGTGTGAAGGTAGAAGCCCCAGAGTCCAGCTCTCTCACTTTCTAACTTGATGGCTGGCGAGATGGAGAATCATGCTGGTCACTGGGGAGTGATAGAATCCAGATGCCTTCCTTCCTCTGCAGGTTTTCATTGTTTCTGGGTTTCCTGACCCTGATTGCTGGTTTGGGTAAGAGTGACCCTGAGCTGAGCTCCTGAGGAAAGGGAAGTGGGTTAGGACAGAGGAATGGTATTGGCAAAGGGAGCGAAGCCACTGGAAATGAGAAGTTGGGACAGGACCATCTGCTTTCAAGGCTTGATGGCGAGTGTCTGCCTGAGTGTGTCACTTTGGCCATGAGCTGCAGGAGAGTCTGGGCTCCAGGAGCAAATTGGGCTTCTGAACTGAAGCTGGAGGAGTAGAGGGCACCCAAGGCAGAATTCTAGCTGTCTGTACTGAGCTGACCAGTTCTACCTGGGCACCCTTTCTTCTCCCACCCCTCCTCACAACCACAGCCCAGGCATGTAGAGAGCTGCCTAGTGGCCAGGCCAGGCAGGAGATTTAAGAATGAGCTTTCCCACCTGGCACCCCCACCCCCAATCCCATATATTGTTGAGAGCCATCCTTGAACAGAATTGAGTATAAGGGCATTTAAGGTTAGAGAACTTAAGCTTGGGATTCTGAACCCAGGACTCAGTTTCTGAGTTCTGAAGAAAGTAAAGCACACACTCTCTCTCTTTTAAAAATTATTTAATTTTATTTATTCAGTCATTTAATTTGACCAGAGAGAGACAGAGAGAGAGAGAAAAGGAAGGAGAAAGGAAGCTGCCACGTCTCGGACTCTTAACTGTATAGTCAGCCATGTGGGAATGTCCAGCGCCTTAACCAGCACCTGCTGGTCCCTGTAAAGCACACTCTTAGCTTTAGGTCCTAGATTGAGGACTGAAAATCTTTTTGCCTTGCTAGATCTTCATTGATGGGATGGTACCTCCTTGGTTAGACCAACCATAGGGGAAGGGCGGGGACTGCTTCATTCTTAGATTAGTGAATATTTAGCACACTTAAACCATCTTTTCAGCCAGGGTATGCATGTCCTTGAAAATATGATGGCAAATTTGAACCTAGATTTGCATATGCTGATTCATAGACTTTTTTTTATTAGCCTGTTACAAATAAACGTGCTTAAAAACATAAAAGCAGTACCCTGCTTACTGTCTAGCACATAATAGGTATGCAATCTTGATGAATGAATAAACATTGTCCTTGACTAAGCTGGGTGTGGTGTGTGCCCCACAGAAGCCAGGGGACTGTGGTAGAGTTTCTCCTGCTCACTGAAAGAGGCACCTTTTGGGATGGTGGAGTTCTGATTAAGTTGTGCCTCTAGTCAGGGCCAGCCAGCTCTGCCTTTCCCAGAACCATCTCACTTTTCTCTGTCCTTCAAGATTTTCCTAACTTGACTAAGGAAAAACCTTCCATGGTCCCCCCTGGGTTCAGGTGGACTTGTGCTGCCCCCTGCAGGTGGATGTTGTGGCCTTTATTATAAGTTTCACTCTTCATTCCTACTACTGCACTCTGTCACTCCATCTCACTTCCCCTTCCTATTCAGGTGTCAAAAGAAAGCCTCAGCCCTGGACCAGACAGTGGCCTTCCACCTTCCTGACACTTTTCCAGTCAGCTGACGCATCGGCGCAGTGTATGCTGATGTCACCCTCATTTGGAAATGCTCACTGCCGGGATCAGCAGATGGCATAATGGCTATGTTGCTGGACTCCCATGTAGATGACTGCAGTTCGAGTCCCAGACCTGGTGGATTAATCTCATGCTGGGTGTGTGTGTGCGTGCGTGCCCAAGACCCCAAGAGGAGAATGGATTGTGGTGTGGCCATCCCGCCGGGGATGGTTTCTTGCTTTCTGTCTGTCGCTATCTTTCTAGTGAACCAACATGCCCTATAGCAAAAACCTCTCCGAAGAGAAAAGGAAAGCTCACTGCCTTAGTCTGACATTCAAGGCTTTCTACATTCAGCCCTGAATTCCCTCTCCAACTACATCTCTACTTTTTTTTTTTTAACCAAGTCCTTACTTTAGCCATTTACCCCAAAGTTCTATGTACTTCCTTTATCACTTGTATGTGTGTGTGTGTGTGTGTGTGTGTGTTTAAAAAATTATTTTACTGAACTCTATTATTATTTTCCAGTTCAATCAGACACAGAGAGAGAGAAAGTAAGAAAGCAACCCACCAGGTCCAGGACTTGAACTGTGGTCTGCCATGTGGGAGTTCAGCACCTTTAACCACCACACCACCCACCAGCCCCTTTATCACTTGTTTAAAGAGTCCACTTCCGGGCCAGAAGATGGTGTAGGCCTGTGTAGGAGGGAGAAATGTAGAAATGTAGAAAGAACCATTCTTCATGGGGAGTGCTTTCTCCTCTCACTTTGTTTTTGTGTCTCTGGCAAAAAAAAAAAGGAAAAATTGCCTGTGACCTCTCTGACTTCTCCCTCCCCACTCTCTCTGCCCCCTGGTTCTTTAATGTCTGTTAGCACAACTCATTCAACACCTCCCACACATGCCCTCGTGTTTCTGAATTCATTCACTTAATATTTAATTAATAATTATTTTTGTAACCAAAGTAATTTTTTTAGAGGTTTTTGCTGTAGGGTGCATGCACTCGCCAGAAAGACAGACAAGAGACAGAAAGTGAGAAATCACCCCCGAGGGAGGATGGCCACACCGCAGTCCCTTCTCCATTCTCCTCTCGGGATCTTGGGTACGCATGCACACGTGCCCAGCATGAGTTTAAGCCACTGGGTCTGGGACTCAAACCGCAGTGGACTACATGGGAGTCCAGCAACATAGCCATTATGCCAACTGCTGGTCCTGAAAGTTAAATAAAATCTTAAAGAATTATTTAACTTTATTTGTTGTTACTTTTTTTCAGAGTTTTTTACTATAGGGCACATGCGCTTACCAAGAAGAGATAGAAAGCAAGAAATCACCCCCCAGTGAGGATGGCCACACCACAACCCCTTCTCCTCCATTCTCCTCTTGGGATCTTGGGCACACATGCACATGTGCCCCCGGGGTGAATTTAAGCCACCAGGTCTGGGATTCAAACTGTGGTCAACTACATGGGAGTCCAGCAGCATAGCCATTATGCCAACTGCTGGTTCCCCATTGTTATTATTTTTAAAAATTTGACCAGAGACAAAGAGAAAGTGAGAAAGCAAGCTGCCAGATCTGGGACTTGAACCTTTGTCCCATGTGAGAGTCCAGCACCTTAACCACCACGCCACCTGCTAGCCCCTTTAGTTCCTTTTCTAAGTACCTGTACTTATCTGCATTTGAGGAGAGTTAGAAATGGGTTCACATCACATCTATTCTGCTACTTGTCTTTTTTTTTTTTTTTTTTTAATTTTTGCCATAGGGCAAAATAAGTGTGCTCACTAGAGAGAGACAGAGAGGGAAAGCAAGAAATACCCCCTAAGGAAAATGACCATGCCACCGTCCCTTCTCCATTCTCGCCCAGGGTGTTTTTTCAAGCTACTGGGTCCTGGACTTGAACCGTGTAGTCTGTCATGTGGTTTCCAACGCCTTAACTATCACTCCACCTGCTTGACCTAGTTTTTATTTATCTATTTTTATCAAAATAAAACATTTTTTACTACAATTTGCTTCTTGGAGGATATTGCGCAGGTGGTACCTAGGGAGCTCCGGACATGATGACAATCTTGTCCTTGCCATTAGTAAGCTGATTCTTTGGGAGAGATGGGAAGGGAGGAGTAGGCCATACACAACACAACTGCCACATGAGGAGAAATATAATAATGTCCCGATGTGTGCCTGAAGGTCAGAAATAGGGGAAGTCTCTTCTAGCTAAGAGAGTCAGAACTTCACAGAGGAGGGATATTTGAGCTTAGCCTGGAGGGAGCTTGACAGGTGAAGGAAGAGCATGAGCTAGACCACAGTCCATGAACAGGAAGGGGATTTGGTTCACTTCATAAACACTGAGCAAGCATTTAGTGTCTGATACCGTATTAGTAAAGATGATTAAAAATGAGAAACATGAGGTTCCTGTCTCAAAGACTTTCAGATTAATGGAATAAAAATCAAGTTTGGAAAAGTCGTTTAGAGCCAGATGACAAAAACTTTCCATCGGCATGTCAAGGAGTCAAAATTTTATTCATCAGGCAGTGCAAGCTCTGGTATTATTTTTAGTGAGCAGGTGGCATGACCGAAACTGTAGATAGCAGCAGTAATACAGTGTGCTGAAGTAAGCAGAGGTTGGGGATGAAGGGATTGTTAACGTTTAACTTTTAAAAAATTAATTGATTTTAATTTGACCAGAGTGGGACCAAATGAGAGAAAGGGGAAAGTGAGAAAGCAACCTGCCAGGTCTGGGACTAGAACTACGGACAGCCATGTGGGAGTCCGGTGCCATTAACCACCATGCTACCTGCTGACCCCAGCTTTTTAACTTTTTAAACAAACAAAATAAGTGTATTTTATTTTTTTTAGTTTGCTGTAGGGCACACGTGCTTGCTGGGGAGAGACAATGTGAGAATATACTACCTAGGGGAGATGGCCATACTGCAATCTCTTCTCCATTCCCCTCCTGAGATTTTGGACACTTGTGCACACACACCCACAGTGTCTTTTTTTTTTTTTTTTAAAGAATTTAATTTGGGGCCAGCAAGTGGTGTAGTGATTGAGGTGCTGGACTCCCACATGGCCAACCACAGTTCAAGTCCCAGACCTAGCAGCTTGCTTTCTCACTTTCCTTTTTCTGTCACTGTCTTTCTCTGGTTGAATTTTAAAAATAAATACATACATACATACACACATAAGTAAATATTTTGAAAAAGAATAATTTTATTAATTATGTTTTAATTTTACCAGAGAGAGAGAAAGAAAGAGAAAGCAAGCCACCAGGTCTGGGATTTAAACTGCAGTTGGCCATGTGGGAGTCCAGCACCTTCACCATGCCACCTGCTGACCCTGTCTAGTGTGTCTTTTAAGCCACTGGGTCTAGATCTTGAGCTGTGCTGTCGGCCAGGTGGGATCAAGCCACCTTAATCACCATGCCACCTGGCTGGTGATGTTTATTTCTACCTCGGTTACCGTGTTTCTGGTGGTAGGCAATCCAGGGCTGGTTCAATGGCTCTCCTGCTACCAGGGTCTTGGGCTTCTCCTTTTGCTTCATCATCCTAGCACATCACTTTCATCTTCATGGTCACCTCATGGTCTAATGTGTCTGCTAGAGCTTTAATTCACCTCATCCAAATTCTGGGCCATGGAAAGAAGGGAAGATGACTAAGGGAGGAGGGAAAGACATACATGGCACACGTCCTAAGTAAGTTAGAAGGTCTCTGGAAGGAGACTTCCTGGAAGTCCAAGTTAGTACTTCCAACATTTCTGTTTATGTCTTATTAGCCCGAACTTGGTTAGATGGCTATATCGGCTTTTTTTTTTTTTTTTTAATTTGCTGTAAAAAGTGTGAGCTCATTATACAGAAACACACAGAGAGGGAAAGTGAGAAATCAACCCCCAGGAGGGATGGCCATGCTGCAGTCCGTTCATTTCCATTCTCCTCTTGGGATTTTATTTTATTTTATTTTTAAAAAGAATTATTTATTTAATTCCATTTGTTATTGTTAGTTTTTAAAATTTGACCACCAGAGAGAGAGAGAGATAGGGAAAGCGAGAAAGTAAGCCACCAGGTCTGGGACTTGAACCACGGTCGGCCATGTGGGAATCCAGCGCCCTTATCCACCACACCACCTGCTGGACCCCCTCTTGGGATTTTAGGCATGCACACACATGTGTCTGGTGTGTTTCTCAAGCTGCCTGGTCTGGCACGTGGACTGTGCAGATAGCTGTCCAGTCACCTTAACCACCATGGCACCAGCTCGCCCCGTATCCAGCTTTAAGAAATTTGGAAATGCGTTTTTGTTTTTGTTTTGTCTTTCTCAATTTAAAAAATGTAAGATATTGGGCTGGAAGGTGGCATGGTGGTTAAGGGTGCTGAATTCCCACATGGCCAATCGTGGTTTGAGTCCCGGACCTGGCAGCTTGCTTGCTCTCTCTCTCGCTCTGTCTCTTTCTTTCTTTTTATTTTTTTTTAAGAGGTTTTTGCTATAGGGCATGTGTGCTTGACAGAAAGAGAAAGCCAGAAATTATCCCCCAGGGGGGATGGCCATGCTGCAATCACTTCTCCTCCATTCTCCTCTTGGGATCTTGGGCACGCATGCACACGCACCTGGCATGAGTTTAAGCCATTGGGTCCAGGACTTAAACCGCTGTCGACTACATGGGAATTCAGCAATGTAGCCATTATGCCATCTGCTGGTCTCCACTCTGTCCCTTTCTGATCAAATTAAGCAGAGTGCCGGAAGTAGAACGGTGGCGGCGGCAGTGGCTCTGGCATGAGTGCAGGTAACCAAGAGCCACCGTGATTCTTCAGAGGCTCTTCAGGTGCTCCTCCGTCATTCGGTCAGCAGTCTCGGTCCATTTGTGGAGGAACATTGGTGTCACAGCAGTGGCATTTAATAAGGAACTTGATCCTGTACAGAAACTGGACAAGATTAGAGAATACAAATCTAGACGACAGACAACTGGAGCACCTGTTGGTACTGGCCCGGAATATAAGCAAGATCTGGAGAGGGAGCATTTTAAGCTGAAGCAGATGTATGGGAAAGCAGACGTGAACACGTTCCCTAGCTTCAAGTTTGAAGATCCCAGATTTGAAATCGATGAATCCCCGTCCTGAAGGAGTAAAGTAACATGAATCCAGTAATTTGTGATGAGTCAGTGGTACAACTACAGAAGTATCCGAATAAATATCTATTTCACAGCTGTCAAATGTTCTTTTAATTCTGATTCCAAATAAATTATTTGGTGATGTTGAAAAAGTAAGCAAATAAAGTTAAATAAAATAACTGTATTTAAAAAATAAACTATTTGCATACAGTGAAATGGAAGTGTGCACATACCCATGTAATCTTTTGGGTCGTCAGAAAAGTCAATTTTTTTTTTTTTTGCCATAGGGTGCGTGCGCTCGCCAGACAGACAGAGAAAGAGAGACAAAGCAAGAAATCCCCCCCCCAGGAGGGATGGCCACGCCGCAATCCCTTCTCCTCCATTCTCCTCTCGGGATCTTGGGCGGGCACGCACACGCGCCCAGCGTGAGTTTTAAGCCACTGGGCCAAGGACGCGAACTGCGGTTGACTACGTGGGAGTCCAGCGACATAGCCATTACGCTAACTGCTGGTTCCCAATGTATTTTTGACAGTATTTTTTCATATTCTTCTATGCAAAAATGCATCATGACACTTCCAAGGACCCCCAGTACATCTCTCTTAAGATGTACAGCATTCCATCACCCCCCAAAATTCCCTCCTGCTGAGAGTTTCCCCCCCCCTTTTAAAAAAAGAAAAGATGATTAATTCAGGAGGGAGCCATTGGAATGGAATGAAGAACTGGAGAGGGAGAATCCAAAAGAGACTAGTTGGATATGGGAAGGCTGGAGAAGAATCAAGACTATGGATCACCAGTAGGACAGGAGACTGGGAGTGAAGGAGGAAGGAGGAGTGCAGTGTTGGACCTCTGGCATCTGAGGTGCTGTTCAGACATCAGATGGGGACTCCCAGTGGGCAGTTGTGCCTTTAGCCTGGGAAGGCAGGCAGAGCTCAGTGGCAACAGATACCAGGGAGTTGCTAAGGAGGACAAGGGACCAAGGATGACCCATGAATTTGGTGACAGGTCTTGCTGATGATTTTAGGGAACAGAATCCTGTCAAGGCCTGACTGGTCAGTGGGGGCAGGGACTGGTAGAAGCACCTGAAAAAAAAGAAAAAAATCCGCGGTCTGTGCTACTGGCGGTGTGATTAAGATAGCTGACCTTGCGGTTTGAGTCCCAGACCCAATGGCTTGAGAAACATGGGTGCATGTTTCAGCGTCCCCAAAATCCCTAAAGGAGGGAGAAATGGAGAAGGGATTATGGGTAACCATTCTCTATGGGGGGTCACTTTCTCACTTTCCCTCTGTCTGTCTCCTGCTGGAGCACAGGCTCCCTGGCAAAATGAAGAAAAAAAAATGAAGCCATGTACAAACGTAAGAGAATTGTGTATGTTGTCCTTTTGAAAAGTTTGTTGATGAAAGGAGAAAGGAAAAGTGCCAAAGCTAACGGTCAAGAATTTTCTTGTTTTCACGGGAAAATAGCCTCTTTTTCTAATTAGCATCTCAAAAAGAGGAGGATGGGACAGCTCCCTACCTGGTTTTGGATATGTGCTAGAAATTGAAGCTAAAGGGCAAAGGTGGGAGAGGAATGCGACCACTGCTGATGCTGGGTGGGCCAGCCACACTGCCAGAATAGGTACAAGGAGACCGAGGACCGAGCCGCAGGGCACACGGCGCTGGGCGCAGGCGGGCTCTTGGGTGTGACTCCTGTCCCTGGTCACCACCCAGCTTGAAGCGCCTTATCTGCACAGAGGATACAGGTCCGCCTGACTTTCAGGGTGGTTTTGAGAAGCAGCTGAGAGTAGTTCCTGGCACACAACAAGTCCCGTAAATGGGGGCTATTATGTGGCCCAGCCCCTCATTATGGGACAGAACGGCCAACGGACGGTCAGAATCTGTTGATCTCTGGATCTCAGAGGGTAGGCTGGGCTCCCCCGGCCTCTTCCCGCCAGGGGGTGGGGACAAGGTGGAGGAAGAGCTGCCGGAGGCGGAGCTTGAGCATCACGACCCGCCCCCGGCCCGTCCAGTTTGGCCTGGGCGCCGAGGGAACACTGTCCTAGCCGCCGCCACCCGAGCAGCCTGTCCTGGTGTCCAGTCATGACCCTGCGCCCCTCGCTACTCCCGCTCCGTCTGCTGCTGCTGCTGCTCAGTGGAGCGGCGTGTCTGGCTGAGGCCGAGTTCAAAACCGAAAGTCCGGTCCGGACCCTCCAAGTGGAGACCCTGGTGAGAAGGAGGTAGTCCTGGCCCCTGCGCCGGAGGGCGGGGCCTTGTGGAGAAATACGGGGGTCTAATCCTCCCGGGAGCAGGGAGGAGAGGAAGTGCAGAAAGTGAGCTGGGGGTGCTGGGTCTAGGGGCGAGAACGGGATCTTTGGAAGAGCACCCATGACCCCCGTAGTCCGATCCTAGGTGGAGCCACCCGAACCGTGCGCGGAGTCCGCTGCTTTTGGAGACACGCTTCACATACACTACACGGTGAGAGGTCTGGGGGGCTGGGGCGGGGACTGGGAGGGGGTGGTGCCTTGCTGAAACACGTCAGCTTTGGCTTGGACACGTGGCAAGCGGTGCAGAAGAAACTCCGCGACCTGGGGGCGTCGAGCACGTGGCAGGGGGAGGGGCGCCCCTCTTCTATGTCTCCTGCCCCATTTCCCAGCAGTTCCTCCAGAGCACCGAGAAGCGAAGGGTGGTGAGATCTCTGAGAAGTGCCAACCCTTTGGGGCTTCCTGTTCCTTTCTGCCCTGAGGGGATCGCTATGCTGCCGCTGTAGGGGGTTGCCGCCGCCCAGCGGTGCAGGTGTGTGTTGCGGGCCTGCCGGGAGGGAGAGGTGCTAGGGTGTGTTCTTGATGCTCTCTCCCCACCAGGGCAGCTTGACAGATGGACGTATTATTGACACCTCCCTGACCAGAGACCCTCTGGTTATAGAACTTGGACAAAAACAGGTGATCCCAGGTATGTGGCTCCCATTCCCAATATCATTCCCCTTCTTCCCCTCTTCAACCCCTAGGCCGCCCTGGAAATGCCCCCCGGAAGAGTAGGGCCCTCCTAGCTACCTCCTGAGGTTCAGTCTCTACTTCTGATATTCCTCTTGAGAGGTGGGAGAAAGCAAAATTGAGGGTCAAGGGGGAAACTTCATTTTCCTTGTGGGATTTGGGGAATGTGGGTAGCTTCTAGTTCAGTTATGTCTTCTTCCCTCAAGGTCTGGAGCAGAGCCTTCTGGACATGTGTGTGGGGTGAGTACTGGGCAGGGGTGTGTCTGGGTAGCACTTTTGCATGGATAGAGGCTTTCTCTGTCACCCCCTGTTCCTCCAGGAGGAAGAGGAATATGAGCTAGGGGACCCTGGCTTTGCACTGTGCCGATCCAGGTCACTGGGACCCCAGAGGACAGCCTAAGCCTCTCTCTGGCTGTTGTTTTTGTTGGAAGTCTGGAGGCAGATGGGGGGGTGGGACACCTTTGCTGGTCAACTTGTTTGGTGGCCAGGTGGGAAAGTCATGTTTTGGTGCGAGTATCCAGGGGGTTTTGCGGGTGGAGTGTCAGATGGACCGAGCCTACTGGGCCCCTCTTGCCTCTGGCTGTGACTCACATTCCTTCCCTCAGAGAGAAGCGAAGGGCAATCATTCCTTCTCACTTGGCCTATGGAAAACGGGGATTTCCACCATCCATCCCAGGTAATCTGACTCTCTCAGGTCATCAAAATACCCAGTGCCTAAGAGCTACAAGGAGCTATATACTTTGAGCTTGCAAAGGTCAAGACCATCTGCTAAAAAAGACAGGAGTGGCTGGGGTCTCTTTCCACAGAACCACTTTTTTCCTCCTCGGATCAACAGGGACTAGAGATATAACCCGTTAAGGCTACCTGGCCTTAAAAAAAATCACAGCCAGTGACTTTTCAGGGAAGAGATATCTACTTAAGCCACATGGCTTTGCTGCTTCTTGCCACCTGCCCTATAACTCTGAACTTCCTTCTCGCCTTTTTCCTACAGCTCTACGCTGGGTCATCCGTGCAGCTGGCATGGCTTCTCGCCACATCCCCACCCTTCCTTTTAGCTTCCACCAGGGAAGAGATAATAAAAATAATCACAGTCAAGTAATTCAAAACAAAACAAAAAACAACTTTTAAAAGCCAAGTCCACTCAATAGCTTTAAAGGTCCTCATAATTCACTGCTGATATCCTTGAAAGGCTAAGACTGGACAGATTTCCCTAGAAACTTATCTTTTCTTTTGGTTATAGCAGATGTTCTAATGGCCAAAATATGTTGTATTGGTGTCAGAATTCTTGCCTAGTTCCAGCTTAGAGGGAGGCTTGGAAAGAGGATAGGGAGATAAAGAAGAAATTCTTCTTCTTCTTTTTTTTTTTTTTTCTTTTTTAAGAATTATTTATTTAGGGGCCAGCAGATGCCATACTAGTTAAGGTACTGAACTCATATGTGGTCGAGTCTTGGACCGGCTTGAAACTCACGTTGGCTGCACGTGTGTGCATGCCCACAATCCAAGAAGAGAGTGAGGAAGGGATTGTAGCATGGCCATCTCCCTAGGGAATGATTTCTCGCTTTCTATCTCTCTGGGAAGTGCATGTGCCCTATAACAAAAATATCTCTCTCAAAAAAAAAGTATTATTTTATTCTATTTATAATTATTATTTTTGAATTTTACCAGAGAGAGAGAGAGAGAGAGAATGAGAAAGCAAGCTGCCAGGTCCAGGACTCAAACTGCAGTTGGCCATGTGGGAATCCAGCACCTTGACCACCATGCCACCTGTCAGCCCCCAAAAGCGCTTTTATCCAAAGCTCTATTCCCTCTCCATTCCCTAAGTTGCCTTTTTTCTTTTTTTTTTTTTTTTTTGAGAGGTTTTTGCTATAGGGTGTGTGTGCTTGCCAGAAAGACAGAGAGAGACAGAGAGACAGAAAGTGAGAAATCGCCTCCCCGCCAGGGGGGATGGCCACGCCACAATCCCTTCTCCTCCATTCTCCTCTCGGGATCTTGGGCACGCATGTACATGCACCTGGCGTGAGTTTAAGCCACCAGGTCCGGGACTTGAACCGTGGTCGTCTACGTGGGAGTCCAGCAACATAGCCATTACACTAACTGCTGGTCCCCTGAAGCTGCTTTTTTGCTTCTGTTTGCAACTCTCCCCCAACTCACTCCTCTTCTGCCTGCCCCCTTACTTCTTAAGCCAGTTCCATCTTCCTTTCTTGCTCTTAGGTACAAACTCCTATCTTTTGTAATATCTCATTGAGTGTGCTCATTGGTTGGAAAAAGTTAAATATGTCTAGTTTAAATCTAATTAATTTCTGCCCTGCAAAGATGCTATGCATGTGGTTGTTTGGCAATAGGGTAGTTAGTACAGAGGTTCTCTTACATGTATATTTCATATTCACAGAAAATATTCTTGAATTGTCAAAGACCTGTCACTAAACCCAAGCCACACATTTAGTTGGGAGCACATGACTATCACTAGACTGTGCTCCTAACCGTCCTCTGCTTTTATCTTAGGGAACTCAATCCCACATTTAAATCTTAGCAGCTTCGCGGTTGGCTTTGCTGTGACCCACCTCCTCTGTTTCCATTGGGGTTTCTGAGCCCTGGGTACAAAGCACAGAGATTCTAACCCTTCCTTCCCCTGCCTCTCCAGCTGATGCAGTGGTGCAGTATGATGTGGAGCTGATTGCACTGATCCGAGCCAACTACTGGCAAAAGTTGGTAAAGGGTATATTGCCGCTGGTAGGCATGGCCATGGTGCCAGCCCTCCTGGGCCTCATTGGGTATCATCTATATAGAAAGGCCAACAGACCCAAAGTCTCCAAAAAGAAGCTCAAGGAAGAGAAACGAAACAAGAGCAAAAAGAAATAAAGAAGACTTTTTTAAAAAAAAACTTTGCATTCTTCACCTGATACTTTCTGAGCCTGCTTTTATAAATGGAATGAGGAAAAAGACATTCTGAATTGGGTCTTGCTTGGTATGGGGATGGTTGGAGGCCTAGGATCACCTCTTCCCTTGGCCTCATCTTGCTGTCCAACTTACCTCAAGCACTTGGTGTTAAGATTCCCGTGGGTTCTCCCTAGGTCTTTAAGGTATGGGTTTTGGCTCCCATGATGTCCTGACTTTGCAAAGAGCAATACTTTATTGAGCAGTAAACCTCCTGGTGGTTGCCTAGCTATTCTGTCTACTCCTAGGGATGCAGTATTCCTAGTGTCCTCTATTCCTAGTCTTCTCTATTTATAGTGTCCTCAAAGTAGATTGCTCTGTCAAAAATGGCAAAGACATAAAGATCTTTTAAATTTCCATGGAAATTTTTAATAGCAAAGGCATCAGGGTTCTCAAAAAAACTAAAATCTTGGGATTGAAAAGAGATTTTATTTCCTTGGCTCACAAGGTGTGGGAGATCACATGGGCTGCTTCAATGATGTTGTAAGTGGTTGGAAGTTGCTTGTCATCTGACTGGGCAGCAGGTGTGATCAGGGGCTGGGGTAAGTTGCTTCGATGGTTGACTATGAAGAGTGGGTTGAGCTGGCTCAGCACTTCATCATTCACGGAGATGCCATCCAAGTATTGCTTGAGCATCTCCCGCAGCTTCCCATTAATCTCCAACAGCTGGGCCCATCTGTGCTGGAGGCTCAGTTGCTCCAGTTTTACCTTGTTGTACCTTTTCCAGAAATTCTCCATCCCTTTGTAATCTGCCATCACCTGGGAGTTGGGTTAAAGGACGGTGTACAGTGGGATCCATTAGCGATTGCTGCCCAGTGGCCCGTCATCCCCAGCCTTTACCTTTGCGAACTCCTCAGAAACCTCTTCTAGGTTATTCTCCTCAGCCTCCTCCAGCTCCTTGGGAGTCAATGTCGATGAATAAAAAGGCAGCACTTTTTCTTCCTCTGTTTCAAATTTCCTACATATTTCAGCCAGCTTAAGGATTTTTTCACCCTATTGGAAGCAGGAAGAGACCTTTACCAGAAAAATGGGTGAAAAGGGGAGAGAGTAGAGTTGGTTCCCCTGCTTGAACACAGGGAAGCTACTTAGGCAAATGGGAGAAAGCAGTAATAAATAGTCTAACAGCACATACTGTGTGCCAACCAATATTTCGGTACTTACTGTAAAATTAAATCATTATTAATTTCACTTAAAATGTAAGATGGGAGGAGACATGGAGTAAAGGTATTCCAAGTGCTCACCCAGGCAGGAGTCAGGAGGAATCACTCTATCTCCACGTCCTTTTCACTGCAGGGAGCCAGGTTTTTTGGCTTTCTTCTGACCTCTCCCCTTTCTTACCTTATCCACAGTCTTTTTCAGGGCCTTGAGAGTGGCATTACTTTCCAGGGTGAGTTTGACCAGATTCCCTTGGGATATTCCCCAGGCCTGAGTCCTTTGGGCCTTAAGTTTTCGCAGTTGTACAAGGACCAACTCCTTGTCGTTACGGATATACTGGTTCTGATCTTCACTCTCACGACTGTGTATCATGATCTTGCCTTTTGAAATACTTATGGCGTCCTGAAGAAATACAGTAGATTAGAGGAAACACTTGATCAGTGAGGGTCTTCAGTGGGACAGGTTAGAAGGGCTGCCTCAGGACTGAAGTCAGGGCATATCTTTTCCTAAAAGTAGCCCATGATGGGCCATCGGGGCATGGAGGTTAAGGCAGCTGGATCCCATATGACCCACTGTGTGGTTTGAGTCCCAAATCTGGTGGCTTGAAAATCATGCTGGGCGCATATGTGTGTGCACCCAAAATCCTGAGAGGAGAATGTAGAAGACATTGCAGCATGGCCATTCCCTGTTCCGGGTGATTTCTCACTTTTACTTTCTGTCTTTCTCTCACTTTCCCTTTCTGTCTCTCTCTGGTAAGCACACACGCCCTACAGCACCAAAAACAAAACAAAACAAAACAAAAAAACAAGTGATCAGTGATGAGACCCAGTGGAAACTGGGGGAAAGTGAGTAGGCTAACAGAACAGTTAAAGTAGTGAGTATTTCTGGTTGGCTGCACTAACCTGTAGTTTCTGTATTTTTTTCATCTGTGCCTCGATCTCTTTTGAGCTCTTCTCATCCTTGACCTTTAGGGTCTCAAAGGCAATCTTTCGGTCCTCTGTGGCATCAGTGTAATTCTTGAGTGCATCCTGGAATCTTCTCCACAGATCTTCCACTATGTTCTCCAGTTGCAGTCTTAAAAAATGCTTCTCTTCTAAATTCTAGGAAGTGGCCCCAAAATAGCCAATGCTTAGAATTAGCCTTCTTAATGTCCTTTCGCTTCTACCAGCAACCTCACCCTCTTGAACTGTTTGTAGCATAGTTTGGTACAGAGGTCACCAATGAAAATGCCTACAAAGTCCAGGCAGATGAGAATCTGTTGTGGGCTGGGTGGGCCCACTGGCAAACTGCAGAGGAAATGCTCACTACATGGGGGCGGGGGTGGGGGGACGCTCAGCTCTATGTGAATGTTGCCCTTTGAAAACACAGCCCAGTATTGCCACATTTTTTAACTTTTGAAAAGAAGCTGGAAGTTTGAATTTTTATGTAAAATCTCTCCAACTTTTAAATGTTGAAAACTTATTCAAAGAATGTATAAAATACTGTAGGGTAAAATTTTGAAAACCTATACCCGAACCTAGGTCTGCAAGCTGGCTGTTTGTAACCTTCAGGATGGTAGAAAGCACTTCGGGCCAAGGGGTGGGATGCTCCTCTAGCTCTACCACAGACCTGCAGCTTGATTTCGGCAGGTCATTTTATTCTTTGGGTTTTGTATAGTTTCTGCATCTGCAAATCACAGGAGTAAAGTCAGATGATCTCCTTGGTGCTTTTAGGCTCTGATATATTTAAATTGTCTTCCCTCCTGAAAGTTTTTCACAAAATTACACAAAAGCAGTAAGGGGCAACAGTTTTTATTGACTATATTGGTTTCAGGGATCTCTTCTAGCACCAGTAACCTTGAACATTTTTCTCTAATTTCCCTCCCAGTTCTTGCCCGTCTGCTGTCACTCTGTACCTTGTTTTTGAGATCATCCCACATGCTCTGGAACTCCAGCTTGCTTTCATACTCGGAGTCTATGTAGCTCTGCTCCATGGCCATGAAGACATCTTGTAGGTAGTGCATCTCTTTCTCATGTTGGTCAATAATTGTTTTCCTGTAGGAGACAAGACACTGTCCCTGCTCTGAAGGATAAAGTACATAGACCAGTAATGACAACTCAAAGCATTGTGTGCTAAAACTATGGCTGCTATATACTCTTAGATATTGATGGAGAACAGAGGGAGGGAGAGCTCCATTCTTTTTAGGGCCAGAAAGAATGAATGTTATTTTGATTTTTGAATAGATAACACATCCATATGAAACAAAATAAAAAAGTACAAAAGGTCATAGCAAGAAGTCTCCCTCCCATTCCTGAAAATTCCTGCTCCTGCCAGATGGGTAGCATTTTGATACTTGAAAGTGGGTGGTGAGGGCATATAAAGGGCGGCCTAGCATGGGGAAAGGGAAGCTAAGGCTGTAAACTTTAACCCAAATTCATTTAGATGGAACTCAGCATCTTCTTTGCTGGGAGTTATGTTGTAATCAAGGTGAAACACTCCAAGGTATTAGCCATCGGCTTGCAGGCACAAACTCTAGGTACTCCCTCGAATTCAGTCTACCATATCCTCTTAGGCCTTCATACCTTTCTGTCTCAAACTCCTTGGTTAGCGCCTCCAGCTCCACGTTGTAACTCTCCTCCAGAAGGCTGAGCCTGCGCCTCTGGAGGGCCAGGAGCTGGTCAACATTGTGCAAGTGGCTGCGCAGGGCGTGGGCGTACTGCTCTTCGGCTTCCGACAGGTCCTTAGCTAAAGACTGGACAGGGAGGAGAGAGTTACCATTTTATCTGAAGGCCACCTGTGTGAGAAAACAACAATGTACTCAGCTGGCTAGCTGAATGGCACGATGGCGTCTTCTTTTCTTCTTCGTTTTCTTTAAGGTATTAATGCCAATTCTTTGGCCTTGACAGTGCTGGCTCTCCTACTCACTCACTTTTTTTTCTCCTGTATTTGTAATAGAGTGTGTGTGCAGTCACGTGAGATAGAGAGAGATAAGCACCTTCCACAGGGTCTGGTCCTGCCACAATTCCAGTCCTCTAGCCCATTGCATTGTGGGCACTCATGCATGTGCCTGGTGTGTTTCAGGCTGACCAGACTGACGATTCGAACTATGGTTGCCATGTGGGATCCAGTTTCCCTTCAACAGTGCATTACTGCTGTCCATGGAGCTGGCCCTTCTACTCTTAAATATAAAGCAAGAGTAACATTAAGCAGCCCCATGAAACCAGCAATATCCAATGGACAACAAACATTTATGATGATGGAGCCTTCACCAAAAGGAACCAGGAATTCTTGGGTAAATAGCTACTTCAAGGTCTAAGACAGAAAATAAGTTGAACTTAGGATATCTTGTCATTTAAAGTATGGGGCCAGCAGGTGGTGTGGTGGTGAAGGCACTGGACTCCCACATGGTCAACTCCAGTTTGAGTCCTGGACCTGGTGGCTTGCTCCCTCACCCTCCGCCCCCATCTCTCTCTCTAGTGAGCACATGTGCCCTGTGGCAAACAAACAAAAATAATAATAAATAAAATTTAATTTAAAAAGGAAAGAATGAGCCAGGTGGTGGTACAGTGGTAACATAACTAGAGCCACATGGTAAAGGTCCTGGGTATGATCCCAGTATGTCGTTTGGCATGCTGGGTACATGTGCTCATGCCCATAGTTCAGGCTAAGACGGGGGTGGATGATGGTATGAATACCCTATTGGTGGTGCCTATTGCTCTGTCTCTCTCTCATGAAATAAATAAATAACCTTAAAAAAAAAAATGGGGCTAGCAGGTGGCATGGTGGTTAAAGGTGCTGGAGTCCCACATGGCCGACTGCAGTTCAAGTCCTGGATCTGGTGGCTTGCTTTCTCACTTTCCCTTTCTCTCTCTCTCTGTCTCAGTCAAATTGAAAAATAATAATAACAAATGGAATTAAATAAATATATTTTTTAAAAAGACAAAATAACGAAGAAGGTATCAAAGACTAATAGGGTCATTTCAGAAGGACTCAGGAGCCAACTCAAAAGTGACTTGCTGTGGCAGATTATATTTTCCAAAGATGAGCCAGCAGGTGGCATGGTGGTTAAGGCGCTGGAATTCCCACAGGGCTGACTGCAGTTCACGTCCCGGACCTGTGGCTTGCTCTCTCTCTCTCTCTCTCTCTCTCTCTCTTTTTTTGGAGAGGTTTTTACTATAGGGCACGTGCGCTCGCCAG
>NW_006205509.1:2988527-3003359 GCF_000334495.1 Tupaia belangeri chinensis
AGCTGGTGAGCAGTGTGAAAGTGGCGGCGCAGGGCGTGGGCGTACTGCTCTTCGGCTTCCGACAGGTCCTTAGCTAAAGACTGGACAGGGAGGAGAGAGTTACCATTTTATCTGAAGGCCACCTGTGTGAGAAAACAACAATGTACTCAGCTGGCTAGCTGAATGGCACGATGGCGTCTTCTTTTCTTCTTCGTTTTCTTTAAGGTATTAATGCCAATTCTTTGGCCTTGACAGTGCTGGCTCTCCTACTCACTCACTTTTTTTTCTCCTGTATTTGTAATAGAGTGTGTGTGCAGTCACGTGAGATAGAGAGAGATAAGCACCTTCCACAGGGTCTGGTCCTGCCACAATTCCAGTCCTCTAGCCCATTGCATTGTGGGCACTCATGCATGTGCCTGGTGTGTTTCAGGCTGACCAGACTGACGATTCGAACTATGGTTGCCATGTGGGATCCAGTTTCCCTTCAACAGTGCATTACTGCTGTCCATGGAGCTGGCCCTTCTACTCTTAAATATAAAGCAAGAGTAACATTAAGCAGCCCCATGAAACCAGCAATATCCAATGGACAACAAACATTTATGATGATGGAGCCTTCACCAAAAGGAACCAGGAATTCTTGGGTAAATAGCTACTTCAAGGTCTAAGACAGAAAATAAGTTGAACTTAGGATATCTTGTCATTTAAAGTATGGGGCCAGCAGGTGGTGTGGTGGTGAAGGCACTGGACTCCCACATGGTCAACTCCAGTTTGAGTCCTGGACCTGGTGGCTTGCTCCCTCACCCTCCGCCCCCATCTCTCTCTCTAGTGAGCACATGTGCCCTGTGGCAAACAAACAAAAATAATAATAAATAAAATTTAATTTAAAAAGGAAAGAATGAGCCAGGTGGTGGTACAGTGGTAACATAACTAGAGCCACATGGTAAAGGTCCTGGGTATGATCCCAGTATGTCGTTTGGCATGCTGGGTACATGTGCTCATGCCCATAGTTCAGGCTAAGACGGGGGTGGATGATGGTATGAATACCCTATTGGTGGTGCCTATTGCTCTGTCTCTCTCTCATGAAATAAATAAATAACCTTAAAAAAAAAAATGGGGCTAGCAGGTGGCATGGTGGTTAAAGGTGCTGGAGTCCCACATGGCCGACTGCAGTTCAAGTCCTGGATCTGGTGGCTTGCTTTCTCACTTTCCCTTTCTCTCTCTCTCTGTCTCAGTCAAATTGAAAAATAATAATAACAAATGGAATTAAATAAATATATTTTTTAAAAAGACAAAATAACGAAGAAGGTATCAAAGACTAATAGGGTCATTTCAGAAGGACTCAGGAGCCAACTCAAAAGTGACTTGCTGTGGCAGATTATATTTTCCAAAGATGAGCCAGCAGGTGGCATGGTGGTTAAGGCGCTGGAATTCCCACAGGGCTGACTGCAGTTCACGTCCCGGACCTGTGGCTTGCTCTCTCTCTCTCTCTCTCTCTCTCTCTCTTTTTTTGGAGAGGTTTTTACTATAGGGCACGTGCGCGAAAACAGAGATGAACAGACAGAAAATGAGAAACCCCCCCCTGGGGGGATGGCCACACCACAATCCCTTCTCCTCCAATCTCTTCTCGGGATCTTGGGCATGCACACACATGCACCCAGCGTGAGTTTAAACCACTGGGTCCGGGACTCAAACTGTGGTCGACTACATGGGAGTCCAGCAACATAACCATTACACTAACTGCTGGTCCCATTGTGGCTTGCTTTCTCACTCTCTGTCTCTCATTCTGTCTTTCTCTAGCAAAACTCATGTGAAAAAAAAATGATAATAATTTTCAAAAAAAAAAGAGAGTTTTTTTTTGTTTGTTTGTTTTTGTTTTTTGCTATAAGGAGTGTGCACTCACCGGAGAAACAGAAAGTGAGAAATCACCCCTCAGGGGGCATGGCCATGCTTCAATCCCTTCTCCTCCATCATTCTCTCTGGATTTGGGGCATGCATGCACACGTGCCCAGCGTGACTTTTATGCTGGCGAGTCTAGGACTTGAACCATGGTCAACGACATGGGAGTCCAGTGATGTAACCATTTCATCATCTGCTGGTCTCAACCAGTAGCCTAGCTTTTCATTAATTCACTAGGCCTGTTCTATTAAGAGAAGAGGTCAAGGAAACCATCTCAGGCGTTTCCTTGGAAAGCGTGCCTACCTTGATGACACTGTCCTTGCAGTCTACCACTCGTTCAAATGTTTGGCTGAGGATCTCAATGTCCTTGTGCAGCTCTCTGGTCTTGACTTCCCGAAGGACCGTTCTCCACTGTGTGTTAATCTTATTCAGGTTCAGAGCACTGTTGTGCTCCTCCTTGGCCAGCTTGTCCTGTGTGAAGGAACACACACACCCCGGAGTCAGGACAAAGGCCCTGACATGTGCAACAAACAAGATTACTCTTAATGTGTTGGCTGACACTTTACCCCTTATCTTTTCTGAGGGACCAAAGCTGGTGGCTAACACTCAGGAGGTTCTTGTTCCTACTCTTACTTTGGAATGACCTGAAGTAAGAAGGGAACAGCTTAGTAATATTTTAGGGAGAACAAGGGTGAATTTCCTTCAGAGAGGAAGCATCAAAGCAGGGTGTTGTTTGTAATGTTCCATTTCCATGGTCAATATCCAAGTTACAGGCCACGGGGACCTACTGTCCTAGTTCTCCATTGGGATTTGCCAAGCTCTTTAGTATCTACCCCTTTCTGTGGTCTGCAGAGAACTACCCCATCTTCCACACAACACTCCCTGAGATCTACGCATATCCAGGCCTTGGGATTTCCGGAGAAGAGGCAGGGATGGCCAGGAAACTGCCACGAAAACAGGACAGAGGTCACAGGGCCCAGTGCAAGGGGTGGGTGGGGCTGGGCAGGACGTAGTGCAGAAGGCATCACCTTCAGGAACTGGCTGAGGAGCCTCTCTTTCTTCTTAGCCATCTCCTCCTCTGCCAGCAACTTCTGCTGAAACAGAAGCAGCTGCTCCTCATCTGACAGGGGCGTCTTGGCCTTTTTCCCTTTTTTAGGCATGGCAGGGCGGGGGACTGGATCCGGGCGAGGAACCTCAGCCTGCCTCGGCCAGAGTTAGAGAGGACAGAAATAAAACGCCCCTAGAAAGAAGCCTGCTAGAGATGGCCCTGGGCGGCGGTGGGCCCTTAGATCCCAGCACTCCGCCTAGAGCGAGCCCTAGCAATCGGTGAGATCTGGGAAAGTTGCATCTCGTCTCCTAGCAACGAGAGTCTCGCCAGGACGAAGAGGTGAGAGTGTAGAAGAGGTACGGTCTTGGAGCGCCCCCTGCCTGCTGGAGGACTGTGGTCAGTTTTCGAGAGAAGGTTCTTTTTACCTCTCAAGAAAACAGCCTCCTCAGTGCACCTTTTGAAATTGTGTGTGGTTTTTTAAAAGAATTATTTTATTTAACTTTATTTGTTATTTATTTTAATTTGACCAGAGAGGGATAGTGAGAGAGAGAGAGAGAAGGAAAGTGAGAAAGCAAGCCGCCAGGTCCAGGACTTGAATGCAGTCAGCCACGTGGGAGTCCGGCGCCCTTAACCACCACGCCACCTGCCGACCTCCTTTTTATTTATTTTTAATAGAATGACCATAATAAAAATGTTTTAGATCGTATGGAGAAACAGGGACCCTCATATATTGCTGGTAGAAATGTAAAGTGGTAGCCACTTTGGAAAACAGTATGAAAATTTTTTTCTTTCTTTCTTTCTTTCTTTCTTTCTTTCTTTCTTTTTTAAACTTTTTGTTATAGGGCGTGTGTGCTCACCAGAGAGAAAGAGAGAGAGAGAAAAAGTGAGAAATCACTCCCCGGGGGGATGGCCACACCACAATTACTTCTCTTCCATTCTCCTCTCAGGATTCACACGTGCCAATCATATTTTCCAAGCTGCTAGGTCTGAAACTTGAACTATGTACTCAGCTATGTGGGATCCAGTTCCCTTAACCACCATTCCTCCTGACTGGCCCAATATCTTAAAATGTTAAACATACATTTACCATGTGACCCAGTGATGTCAGTTATAGGGATCTACCTAAGAGAAATAAAAACATATCCACACAAAGGCTTGCACAAGAATGTTCTTAGCTATACCTCTCATAATAACTCAATTGGAAAACTTGAAAACAACCTAAATGTCCATCAATATGTGAATGGATAGACAAAGTATGCTATGCTCATACAACTGAGTACTCTTCAGAAACAAAACCGAGGGAGCAGAAGATGGCGTAATGGCTATGTCACTGGACTCCCATGTAGTCAACAGTGGTTTGAGTCCCAAACCTGGTGGCTTAAGCTCATGCCAGGTGTGTGTGCATGCATGTCCAAGATCCCAAGAGGAGAGTGGAGGAGAATGGATTGCAGTGTGGCCATTTGCCCTGGGGGATGATTTCATGCTTTCTGTCTCTCTGTCTCTCTTTCTGGCGAGTGCACGCGCCCTATAGGAAAACAAAACAAAACAAACAAACAGAACTCTCCAGAAACAAAACCGAACAAAATACGAATACCTGCTATGATGTAGGTGAACCTCAAAAATATGGCCCGTAAAAGAAGCCAGACACAAAAGATCACATATTGTATGGTTTCATTTATATGAAAAATCAAGAAAAGGCCAAGCTATAAAGACAGAAAAAAAGATTACTGTTGGAATCCTAACGTCAAATGGAATGGCATTAGTAGGTGGGAACCCTGGGTGATAATTAGGTTTAGACATGGCAGGAGGGTGAAGCTCCCTGGTGGAGATTAGTGTACTTAGAGACTAGCACTGTCCCTCTTGACCTGTGAGGATAGGGGACTGCTGTCTACAAACCAGGAAGCGTGCGCTCTCCAGACGCCAGGTCTGCCAGTGCCTTGGTCTTAGGCATCCAGCGTCCCCTAGACTGTGAGAATGAAATGTTTACGGTTTAGGACACTCAGTGCGTGGTATGGTGTTATGGCTGCCGAACTAAGACAACTATCCATTAGCTGGGGAGAGGGAGGGGAGATTAAGAGAAAATGTATATTAGGGATCATACTGGGATGATGAAAATGTTCTAAAAGTGATTTATGTTGGACAACTTTGATAAATCTGGTTTAAAAAGTCACTGAATTATTTAATTATTGAAAAGGGTGGGGGCTAGCAGGTGGTGTGGTAGTTAAGGTGCTGGACTCCCATGTGACAGACTGTGGTTCGAGTCCTGGACTCAACAGCTTGAAAATCACGCCAGGCGCATATGCATGCATGCCCCAAATCCCAAATCCAGAGAGGATGAAAGAGAAAGGATTGTGGTGTGGTCATGTGGCTATTCCCCCTGGCAGGGGGTGATTTCTTACTTTCCCTCTCTCTGTCCTGCAAGCACACATGCCCTTATGGCAAACAAACAAACAAACAAAAGCATAAAAAAATAAAGAAAGAAAAGAAAAGAAAGAAAAGATGGAGGCAGCAGGTGGCATGATGGTTGAGGTACTGGACTCCTGTGTGGCTGACTACAATTCAAGCCTTGGACTTGGTGGCTTGCTTTCTCTCTTGCCCTCGCTCTGCCTCTCTAGTGAGTGTGTGTGCCTATGTTAAACTGGAAAAATAATAATAATAAATAAAATTAAATAAGTAATTATTTAGGAAAGAAAAGAAAAGAAAAAAAGGGTGAATTATGTGGTATGAGAATGTAGCTTGGGGCCAGCAGGTGGTCTAGCAGTTAAGGCACTGTGAGAAAGAGAGGGAAAGTGAGAAAGCAAGCCACTAGGTACGGCTCTTGAACCATGGTCGGTCATGTGAGAGGCCAGCACTCAACCACCACACCACCTGCCAGCCCTGTGGTGTGAGTTTTAAGCTACCAGGTCCGGGACTTGAACCACAGTCAACTTCGTGGGAGTCCAGTGACATAACTATTACACCACCTGCTGGTCCCTCGTAACTGGTATTTATAATCATCCTCTTCACCATCCATTCTGTATTTCCTTCACCTTCAGCAAGCACTACAGAGGTCGTGGTTCATTTTCTGGTGAGGCGACACAAACCTTCATACCTGAACAGTCTGGGCCATTTGTAGTCGTGTCTGGATTAGGTTGTAGTTTTCCATCGACCTTCATCACAGGGTCTGGTAATACTAAGAGATACCTGGAGGGATTGCCTGTGTTGCAGGCATGCTCTTACTTATCTCCATTATGCAGCAGCATTTCAGTTTCTCCTTGGTAATTAGGACCGGTCACCTCGACTAGCGTAGCAATCTCTGTTTTTGCCTATTGATTCAGAGGCATGGGAAGCCCAAAGTGGCCACCTACCTGTCTCTTGTATCTCCTTTTGGGAGCATTTCTCCTTTGAAACTAAGGCCTCTGGGCTGATAGAGCCTGAGGCCCGGGAAGAGGAAATCGTTTTGCTAGGGCGTCACTAGGGGTAATGATGAGTGGTGCCATTCCCATTTATTTTTTTTTAGAATTGTTTTATTTAACTTTATTTATTATTGTTATCATTATTATTTTTTAGTTTAATCAGAGAGAGACAGAGAGAGAGAGAGGAAGTGAGAAAGCAAGCCATCAGTTCCGAGACTTGAACCGTGGTTGGCTATGTGGGAGTCCAGCGCCTTTAACCACCATGCCACTTGCTGGCCCCGCCATTCCCATTTCTATTCCTTGGTTTTCTGACCCCCGAATCCTGGCTGTGGGAGAAGCAGGGGCACTGATTTGGAGCATATATAACCTTCTGGAGAACCCTGCCCCAGCCCTGCAGGGCTCTGTCACTGAGTCCTCCAAAGGCCATTTCACTCTTCTATCAAGCCGTCAAGCTGGTCTTCGGGTTGCTGGGGGAGGTGGTGAGAGCAGCGAATCCTGTGGGCGTGGGCCCGTTGTTGCACTTCATTTTCTATGAGGTGAATTCCTTGGCCAGAAGCAATGTTGTGGAATGCCACGAGGCTGGGTGAGACACCCTGTGAGTCCGTGGATGATGGTTTTGGCAGAAGCATTGTATGCAGGGAAGGCAAATCTTAATTTGCTCTTTCCCATGTGTATTTGCCATCTGGACATCCTCTTTTGCGGTGTGTCTAGTTATGGTTCTTGCCAATTTTTACATTAGATTGTATGTCTTTTATTGATTTGTAGCACTTCATTCTATGTTCTGGATATAAACCCTTTATGTGTGTTCCAAATTTCTTCTCCAAGTCCACAGTGTACCTTTTCACTTTCTTTTTCCTTTTTTTGGAGAAGCAGTTGCACTCACCAGAGAGACAGAGAGGGAGGGAGGGGAGAAAACTCTTCCCATGGGGAATGGTAGCGCTGCAATCCTTTCTCTTCCATTTCTCCATCCTTTGGGGATTTGGGGCACATACACACATACCCCTGGAGTAATTTTTAAGCCACTGGGTCTGGGACTCAAACTGCATGGTCAACCCTATGGGATCTAGTTCCCTTAACCACCAGCTCACAGGCTGGTCCTATACTTACTTCTTAATTTAAAAAATTATTTCCTCAAAGAGAGAAAGAGAGAACTCCCAACAAAGTCTTGATCCAGCCTTTTTAGTCAGTCCTGGATCCTGGTCAAACATATGCCCAGCATACTCAGGGAGGACTCTGGACTTCAACCAGGAACTGTCTCATGTGGGATTGCCTGGCTGTGGGACTGCCTCCAAGAGTGTGGTATTTTACCATTACACCTCCATCTGGTCCCTCACTTCTTAATTCTTTTATAAATTCTCCTTGACTTTTGATGGGGTTAGTTCCTGATAATTCTATCATAAAGTAGAAAAATCGTGTCAAGCTGTGATTTGTCAGAGACTGTCTATTTTCTTTGTGGATTTCTCTAAATTTTCTATATCCTGATTATATCACTTGTGAATAATGGTGATTCATTTCTGCTTTTCTTTGAACTTTTTATTCCTTTTTCAAGGAAGGTCCTGGATTTGTTAGGACCTCCAGAATAAGCTTAAGTGATATTGAGTAGATAAATATTAATACTGGGCATTTGGTTACTTTCCCTTTTTCTCAAAGAGAAAGCTTTCAACATTTCCCTGCTAAGTATGATGTTTACATATAGGAATTTTGAAGTTATTCTTTTTCAAATTGGGAAGTTTTCTTTTACTCCTTAGTTAATTTTGGAGGCTTGGTTGTTTCGAAAAATGAATTGATGTTGAATTTTCCCACATTTCTGTACCTAGGGCCCCCCACTCCCCGTTGTAAGTCAAGTACCCTTGTATGTGAACCAGAGCCAGTGGCAGGCAGGTTAAGGTGACTGGATCTCACATGGTCGACTTTGCAGTTGAGTTCCAGACCCAGCAGCTTGAAAAACACTCTGGGTGCATGTGCATATATGCCCCAAATCCCAAAAGGAGAATGGAAGAGAAAGGATTGAGACATGGCTGTTCCCCCACCCCGAGGGATTTCTCACTTTGCTCTATCTGTCTTTCTCTCTGGCAAGAATTCACACCCTATTACAAACTAAAAATCATTCGATTTTTCTCACATATTTGGTTAACATAATGAATTACATAGATTAATGTTCAATGTAAAATTAACCTCTCATTTTTGAAATAAGCCAAATGTAGTCATGATATATTGCCCTTTTAATGTGTGGCTTGACACTATTTGTTTATATTTTGCTTTAGACTCTTGTATCTGTGATCGCGAGTGTAATCTTCCTTTCTGTAATGACTTGAATGGGTTTGATATCAAAGTTATGCTTGCCTAATAAAATCAGCTGGGGGAGAGTAGCCTTTTTTTAAAATTATTCTATTTGACTTTATTTACTTACTTATCTTTTAATTTGACCAGAGAGGGACAGAATGAGAGAGAGAGAGAGAGAGAAGGAAAGTGAGAAAGCAAGCCATCAGGTCTGGGACTCGAACCACGGATGGCCATGTGGGAGTCCAACACCTTTAACCATCATGCCACCTGCCAGCCTCGAGTAGCCTTTATTTATATTATTCAGAGAGTTTGCATCCAATTGACGTCTTCCTGAAATGTTTGGTAGAATTAACGTGCTACATCTGGGCCTGGGATTTTGTTTGTGCAAATTGTTAAAATAATGGCTTTATTGGGATATCATTCTCATACCACACAATTCATCCATTTAAAATGTACAGATCAAAGGCTTTCAGTATATTCACACCACCACAATCAATATGAGACCATTTTCACCAGCCCCTAAAGAAACCCCAAGCCATTAGCTACTCCTCTTCCATGGGAAAGTTTTTAATTATAGATTCAATTACGAGTTTCTGTTTCTTTCATGGTCAAACCTTAGTGCCCACACTGCAGGACTGGCTCCACCCTGAGACTCTGCTCCAGGGAGTCAGTAACAGCAAACAGAGAGGTGCTGACTGCCTGCGGCACCATGCCAGGCACAGGGACACACAGAAGGAGAGATGAATGGATGGGCACTGAATCCCAATTCTATAACACCCTAAGTTTTAGCACAGGCCAGAGCCAAGCCTTTGAACAAGCTTCAACTCTGAATTTATCTTCATCTGCAAAGTGGGGAGAGTAATCCCTTCTCTATTTTTCAGGATTGGAATAGAACAAATGTAAGAGCACCTCAAAATTGTAATTATTAAAGTATTATCGAAGAGCTGGCAGTTTAACAGAGGAAATAATACATATAGAAATAATAGGGGTGGGGGACCAGCAGATGGCATAATGGCTATGTCGCTGAACTCCATGTAGTCGACTGTGGTTCAAGTCCCAGACCCAGTGGCTTAAGTCCACGCCGGGCATCTGTGCATGTGTGCCCAAGATCCTGAGAGGAGACTGGAAGAGAAGGGATTGCAGCATGGCCATTCCCCCTGGAGGTTGGATTTCTCGATTCAGTCTCTCTGTCTCTCTCTGTCTTTCTAGTGCCCTATAGCAGAAACCTCTCCAAATAAGCAAACAAAAAGAAATAATAGGGGCAGGCCAGCTGGTGGCATAGTGCTTATGGCTAGATATGGGTTAAGATGGCTAGATCTCACTGTGTGGTTGAGTAGCAGACTCTGCGACTTGAAGGATACTCTGGGCACTTGCCTTTGTGACAAAATTCTGAAAAAAGAAGTGGAGGAGAAGGAATTGAGACATGACTATCTCCTGTGAGGGATGCTTTCTCATTTCTTCCCTCTCTCTCTCACTCTTTGGCAAATACATATGACTTCTGGTGATTTAAAAAGAAGAAGGAGAAGAAATAATAGAGGCCTGGGGCCAGGTGGTGATGTAGTGGTAATGCAACTGGACACATATGGAGAAGGTCCTAGGTTTGAGTCCTGGAACCTCCCTGAGCACATTGGGGGCCCATGATCCAGGCCAGCTAAGACTCGGGGTGGATCATGGCATGGTGCCCCCCATCTGTCTCTCTCTCTCTCTGTCTCTCTCAGTCTCTCTCTCTCTGTGTATGTCTTTCTCTCTCACAATAAATAAGTAAGTAGACTTGGGCCAGTCCTCTGGCCTAGTGGTTAAGAAGCTGATCCCACATGGCTGTGTGGTTTGAATCCTGGACTTGGTGGCTTGAGAAACATGTGCATATGTGCCCCAAATCCCAACAGGATGTAGAGATGGAGGAGAAGACATAGTGTCGGGACCCTGGCCGTGCTTTCCTCCTCTCACCCTCTCTCTCTGGCAAGTTAAAAAAGAACCCCCTCCCCCAGAAAAATAATGGAAGGAAGGAAAGGAAAAAAGGAAGAAAATAAATAAATAAATAAAAGGGGCCAGACAATGGTGAAGTGGTAAAGCCCAGTGCTCTGGGAGGTGACCCACAGCCAGCTTTGCCTCTGGAGACTTCCCTGAATATGTCCTGCTTCTCATGCCTGTGATCCCGGGCTGGCGAGGCTGGGATGGATCACTGCAGGGAGACCCTGTAGGGGCCACTATGTCTCTGTCTCTGTCTTCCTTCTCTCTCAGGGAGGAAATAAACTTTAAAAAAAAATAGGAAAAACAAATATTGATACATAAGCATGTACCAACGACGACAGTTTTGAGCTCTCACTATGTGCTAAGCACTGCATCAAGAACTGTAGATGCGTTACCCCATTAGATTCTAACTATAATTCTGCAAAGTAAGTGCTGCTACTGTTCTCATTTTGCAAATGAGAGAATCACTTCTTAGAGGGGTTAAGGAGCTCACTCAAGGTTATACAGCTACTAAATGACAGTCAGTGCTGGGGGTGGAGGGTCATTTTAGACTGACGGAGGCCCAGGGGAGGACTGCATTTATGGCCATCAAGGGTGCAAGTCAGGCAACAGCCCTTATCCAGCAATCTCCCCCCACTCTGACTTCTTTTTCTCCATAGTTACTGTGACTGTTTTCCCTTTTGCCCTTCGTGTATCTCTCGGCACCCCCTCCTTGGGATCCACTTTCTTCTCATAGCTTCACAAATCAGCTCTGGGATGGACGCAGAGGCTCCTGTTGCCATGGCGACGTGGGGAGGCTGATACATCGCAGCCAAGTGTAGGCGATGCAGAGAATTGGCTCAGGATCCAAAGGTGTCGGCAGTGGCCGGGCTCCGGGAAGAGATCGATGAGAAAGCCAAGTCTGAATAACTGGACCCCCTAAAGCTCCAGAAAAACGTCCAGCTCGCCCCCTGCCCTCCCTAAGCTCCTAATTTGGGAGTGGAAGACAGGAGCCCTAGAAGGGAAGACGAGAGGGCTACGGAGCAGAAGCTGCCGCCCTTGACTTGTTTGGAAGACGAAGCCTCATCGCTGACGGAAAAACCGCCTCGTGGGGGGCCGACCCCTCCCATGGCCCCTCTGCTTCCTCTGGTCTCTTGCCTCTCTTGCCCGGCGTTCAGCGCTCTGACCTCAGTCTCTGAGCCGCCTGGCTCTGGGCCGCGGCGCTGACGGGGAGCAGGGCAGCCGGCAGGGGGCAGAGTCTCCCCATTAAAAGCTGCTGCAGGCCGCCTTGCTCTCCGCTCCCACCCCGCCCCTGCTTTCACCAGGATTATTTTCAGTTGACAGGCTGCAAAGGCGCAGTAGGTGGATTTCAGGACAGGAGATGGGTTCTGGCAAGGGCTGCGAGCCGCCCAGGCGTTTGTCTTAAGCTATGGCCCCACTAAGGGGAGGATATTTAGTATCACAGAGTCAGGGGCGAAGCAAGGGGCACTTTGTTTATGGCAAACATACTTGCTACGATTTCTCTTGATCCATTGAAACCATTAAAAATACTCTAACCTTGAGGAGGCGGCTTATTCATTCATTCAGTAACTGTTTATTGAGTATCAGCTATTGTACTTGCGAATGGATACATCCAGTCCAAAACAAATACAGTATTTACTGAGTGCCTACGATGGTTCTTAACCTATTTTATTTTATTTTATTTTTAGTGGGGGATAGTGTCATCTACCCTTTAAGGTTACTTTAAGGAATCTCAGCTAGCAGGTGGCATGGTGGTTAAGGGTGTTGGACTCCCACATGGCCCACCACAGTTTGAGTCCTGGACCTGGTAGATTCTCACTTTCTCCCTCTCTCTCTCTCTCTCTGTCCTTCTCTCATCAAATTAAAATAAATAAATAAATAAAGTTAAATAAAATAATTCTTTCAAAAAAAGAAAGAAAGAAAGAAAGAAAGAAAGAAAGAAAGAAAGAAAGAAAGAAAGAAAAACAAATCAATGCTCTCTCCCAGAAATAATGGACTGTAAACCTACAGACTTTTTTTTGGGGGGGGAAGGTTTTTGCTACAGGGCACATGTGCTTGCCAGAAAGACAGACAGCGAGAAATCACCCCCCAAGGAGGATGGCCACGCCGCAATCCCTTCTCCTCCATTCTCCTCTCAGGATCTTGGGCACGCACGCACACGCACCCGGCGTGAGTTTAAGCCACTGGGTCCAGGACGCAAACTGTTATCGACTACATGGGAGTCCAGTGGCATAGCCATTATGCCATCTGCTGGTCCCCAGACATTTTTATATGATTTTAGAAGCCGCATGGGTCCCTGGAAGCTCATGGTGGGCCCAGAGCATAACCCCTGGTCTGTTACGAGCTGGGTCCTGGGCCCTGTGCTGGACGCTGGGGTGTGGTAGCAGATGATCTAGACATGCTCCCTGCCCTGCTTAATGGACTAGTGGGAGGCACTCTGGACAAGTAAAGAGAAACTGAAGACGTTGTGGGGGTTGGGTCAGCAGGTTGCCTGCAGGTTTAGAGGGCTGGATTCCCACCAACTCCGTGGTTCAAGTCCAGGACCTGGCAACTTGAAAAACATACTGGGTGTGTGTATGTGTGCCCAGAATCCCGAGAGGAAAATGGAAGAGAGGGATGGCGGCGTGGCCAGATTTCTCACTCTCTCTCTCTTGCAAGTACATGTGCCCTATAGAAAATTATTTTTTAAAAAATATGAAAGACATAATAAGGGCCCAGCCATGGTAGTTCACTTGCTGACCCTGCTCCAGGGCAGGCTGGGAGGCCCAGGTTTAATCCCCGAGCCACCCTAAAAGCCTGTACACTTGTAGTCCCAGCTAGAAGAGAGGCTGGGGGAAGAAAATTGTCACATAGTGAGACTCCGTCTGAACCACTCTTCTCCCTCTCCTCCCAAAATAATAACAGTGGGAAAGTCCAGGTGCTAGGAAAACCCAGAAGTGGGCCACTATCTAGATGAGGGGCCTCAAAGAAGGTGAACTGGAGGAAGTGAGGAGTAAGCCGAGACCTGAGAGGTAGGAGCTGGCCGGGCAAAGACCTGAGGAAAAACGCTGCGGTAGGAAGGAAGGCGTGTGAGGGGCCTGAGGAGAGAGCAGCAAACCCCAGGGACCCACAGCAGCCCACGTGGCTGGCCGAGAGATGCCAGGACTGCTGAGAAATGGGGCTAGAGGGGTAAGTGCCATATGCAGGCCCTGGGATTCAACAGCCAGCATGGAGGCAGCTGCTGCCCTCAGGGAGTGGAGAAGAAACCGTGGTTATGATGCAGACGTGTACATTCAGCACTGGGAATGAGCCTAGCATGGCATGGGAGAATGTGGGAGGAGCATTCAACTCAGTCCTGGGGCTCAGGCCCAGGGAAAGCGTGGCTCTGATGGTGCCTGGATCGGCGATAAGGTCAGCATCTTCACAATACTATCAGCCTCTGGAAATAGCTGGGGGGCGAGGGGGAGAGGGAGTCCTGAGTGCCCCTTGATTCGATGCAGCTCGGCATTGGTGACATCTTGCATTCTGAGAGTGAGAAGAACTGGCGTGGGTGGCGAGCTCAGCTCTGCCTACCATTTTCTTTTTCTCTTCTTCAGTTTTTCCAGAGAGTACATGTGCTCACTGGAGAGAGACAGAGAAAGTAAGACAACTCCCATAAAGAATGGTCACACGACAATCCCTTTCTCTCTGTTTTGCCCTGTTTTGGGAATTTGGGGCACACATATGCACCCAGTGTGTCTCTCAAGTCAGAGTCTAGGACTAGAACCATGCGGTTGGCCACGTGGGATCCAGCTGCCTTAACTACCCTGCCACAGGCTGGCTTTTTTTGTTTTGTTTTTGTTTTTAGAGGTTTTTGCCTTAAGGCACATGCACTTGCTGGAGAGAGAGACAGTGAGAAGGAAGGTGAGAAATCCCCCAGGGGATGGTCATGCCACAATCCCTTCTCCTCCATTCTCCTCCTGGGATCTTGGACACACGTTGCTGGTGTGATTTTTCAAGCCATCAGTCCAGCTGCATAACTGCTACACCAATGCTGGTTGCCCCCATTTTCTTTTTCTTTTTTTTTTTTTTTATAGACCACAGATTAGTTTATTTTTAACACCCATCATGCCATGAATTCATAGGGAATAGGTTCCAGTAGCTCAGGCTCCTTTCCATTGGTTCTCACAAAGTGTGCTTCTCTGGGTGGAGCAGGCTGGCGCTTTAATTGAACCCAGGGACCTTTCTCTTTGGCTTCTTTTTCTGGTCATTTTCCTTCACACGTTTTAGGAAGCTATCTCT
>NW_006205509.1:3003646-3021546 GCF_000334495.1 Tupaia belangeri chinensis
GTCATTTTGGTTAATTACTGGAAGATGGCGGTTCCGGCCAAAAGCCCCCCCATTTTCTTTTAAAAGTTTCTTTCTTTCTTTGATGAGTGAGAGAAAGAGGGAGGAAGAGAGAGACAGCACCCCCAACAGAGGCCCAGTGCTGTGATCCACCTTCGGCTTCAGCCAGTCCCAGATCATGGGCACACGTGTGCCTGGGGTACTCAGGGAGGTCTCTGGACCTAACCCCGGAACCTTCTCATGTGGGTCAGGCTCACAGCCTGTAGCTTTTACCCATGTGCCACCTCCAGCTCCATCTGCCTATGTTTTAAAATACCAGATTTTTGGCAGTCTTGGACAGAAAAGTGGTGAGGAGAGAGAGCTGAAGCTTGGCTCCTGGCATCTTATTGTAGTTTTAGAGATGGGCCTGGGAGAGACAAAGAGAGGAAGAAAGCATTCTGCAATGAAATGTGGTCAGACTAACTCCCTTTTCCTCCATTTCTTCATTCAGGTAGGATTTTAGGCACGCATGCACACATGCCCAGAGTGCTTTTCAAACTGCCTGAGACTGGATTTGAACACCAGTTGGCCATGTGGGATCCAGATCCCTTAACTACTAGGCTACCAGGTTGGCCCTAACAAGTTTTTTAAAGGTCATTTTTACTCCTGTGAAGTGATAATAACATGCAAAGTATAATCAGAGATAATGAGTACTAGATAACTGCTATAGGCTATTTCATTCCTGGCAAGCTTATCTTTGGTAAAAGTAGCTCACATTCAGATTGGTGGATGTTCTCTACAATGCATATAATACATATACTTAATATTCAACAGGGTTTTAAGGTACATGTCAGCTTTTGTGTTTAACAAAAAGAGAGTTTCTTACAATTTTATTATTTTTATTTTAAAGTTTATTTATTTTTACATAAGCATGTGCGAGAGAGAAATAGGTCTGGATGGTGAGCACGTGCATACCTGGTATATTCTGAGTGGTCTCCAGATGTGAACCTGGAACCTTTCCAGGTTGGTCAGCCTCGTAGAGCACTGCATTTTAGTGCTGCAAACAGTCTGCCTCCCACTCCCATGACTTTATTTAAAAAATAACCTTTTAGGGACCAGCAGATGATGTGAAGGTTATTTTGCTGGACTCCCACATAGTTGACCAGATCTGGCAATTTAAAACGCAGGCTGGGTGCTTGTGCGTGCATGCCCAAAATCCTGAGAGGAGAAAGGAGAAGGGACTGTGATGTG
Source organism: Tupaia belangeri chinensis (assembly GCF_000334495.1). Taxonomy (NCBI): domain Eukaryota; kingdom Metazoa; phylum Chordata; class Mammalia; order Scandentia; family Tupaiidae; genus Tupaia; species Tupaia belangeri. The sequence continues at coordinate 3,004,874 of NW_006205509.1, forward strand.
GCCATCCCCCTTGAGGGGGTGATTTTTTCTCGCTTTTTGTCTCTCTGTCTTTCTGGGGAAAGCATACACCCTATAGCCAAAAACCTCTCCAAAAAACCCATTTTCTTTTAAAAGTTTCTTTCTTTCTTTGATGAGTGAGAGAAAGAGGGAGGAAGAGAGAGACAGCACCCCCAACAGAGGCCCAGTGCTGTGATCCACCTTCGGCTTCAGCCAGTCCCAGATCATGGGCACACGTGTGCCTGGGGTACTCAGGGAGGTCTCTGGACCTAACCCCGGAACCTTCTCATGTGGGTCAGGCTCACAGCCTGTAGCTTTTACCCATGTGCCACCTCCAGCTCCATCTGCCTATGTTTTAAAATACCAGATTTTTGGCAGTCTTGGACAGAAAAGTGGTGAGGAGAGAGAGCTGAAGCTTGGCTCCTGGCATCTTATTGTAGTTTTAGAGATGGGCCTGGGAGAGAAGGGATAAGCTAGGGAAACAGGAGATGCTGCAATGATTTATTGCCAGTGCTTTCATTTAATAAGTGCTCATTTAGTACTTACTATCTGCCGGACACTGTCCTAAGCACTTAGCAAATATTAACTAATAGTTCTCCTGGGAGACAGGCATGATCGTCACCCTCATTTTGCACATGGGAAAACGGAAGCATAGAGAAGTGAGTAACTCGGCAAGATCAAACAGCAAGTAAGTGACAGAGCCACTGTCTAAACCCAGGTAAACTCCAGAGTTTGCGCTCCTCACCATTACATTGTGCTACCTCTTGAGAAGGAAGACAGTTGCAAGGGTTAAGGATTGAACCTGGGCCTCCCACACAAAACAGATGAGAATTCTGCCACTCCACGTGCTGAGATACTGCTCAGTTATCAGGAGCACCTGCTAAGAGAGGTGACCCGGGGAAGTGGGAGGAGCCATGGGGAGTGATGAGGCCTTGCAGCTAGGGGTCCAGGACTGGAGAGGCAGCTAGTTAAGAGACCAAAGCATTGGACAGTATGGGACTCCTGCGGTAGCCTAGGAGATCTAGTTCCTGCCTCCCCTGTCAATGTCATCTTTTGCTGTTCTTCCCTCACTCACAGTTTTTGAGTCACACTGCTCTTTCCTGCTCTGAAACCTCCTCCTTCTCCTTCTTTTTAGTTGCCAGAGGATGCATACACTCACCAGAGAGAGGGGTGGAGGAGAGAGGGAGAGAGGGAGAGAGAGAGAGAGAAAGTACCCACCATGAGATGCGATCACATCACAATCCCTTCTCCTCCATTTCCCCATCCCATCAGGATCATGGGCAAGCACACTCACATTCCTGGCGTGTTTTTAAAGCTACTGGGAGCAGGGTTCAAACCATGGTTGGCCATATGGGATCTGGCTTCCTTAGTCATGGTGCTGTGGGGCTTTCCATGGCCTTCTTATTTATTTATTTATTTATTTATTTATTTATTTATTTATTTATTATCTTTTTAAAGTTTACTGAGTTATTTCTTCCATGAGAGACAGAGATGCAAGCCCCCATGATGGAGTCTTCACACTAATCCACCCACAGCTTTAGCTGACCTGGATCATGGGCTTGTGTGTGCGCCTAGGAAGGTGCACATACAAGGAAGGTTCCATGCTCAGGAAGATTCTGGGTGCAAACCCAGCAGCCCAGGTGCCTCTCATTACATTAGCATTATGCCACGCCTGGCTCTGTAGGGCCTTCTTATTTGATGTTGCCTTGGCCCTGAACACCTGTGCTTCCTCCACCACACACACACACACACACACACACACACACACTCACACACACCTTTTCCCAGGCTGATCCCTACTCATCCTCCAGATCCCTGCTTCACATCAGTCCCTCAGAGAGACCCTCTCTGAGTTAGACCTCTGCTGTTATTTCCTCATAGTAGGACCTGTTTTCTTTTATCTCAGTTTGAAAAGAAAAATATTCAACTATGTTGTTTTTACATCTTTAAAAATAATTATTTAATTATTTTTAAAATTTAATTTGTAAAAATTTGCTATAGGGCACATGCACTCACCAGAAAGAGAAAGAGAGAGAGAGGGACAGTGAGAAAGCAAGCCACCAGGTCCAGGACTCAAACCGTAGCATGTGAAAATCTAGTGCCTTCACCACCATGCCACCTGCTGGCTCTGATGTTTATATTTTGAATGTCTGAGTCTCCCATTTGACAGAAAGCTCCATGAAGATAAGGTCCTAATCCTATTCTCAGCTGTGTACTTTGTTCACAGCAGAGTGCTGGACACATTTAGATACTCTACAACATTTTACTGAACAGATGTAGAGTTTAGAGACATCCTAGAGGTCTCCTGGAATGTTCCTTCCCCTCCCCTATACCTAGACTACCTTCTCCTTGGATACCCCCAAAAGCAGAGAAGAGGCCCATTCACCACTGCACCAAGAGGCCCACTCCATCTTTGAAGAGATTTAATAGTTAGAGCGTCCTTCTACTTCTCTTTTGCTTGCTATAGGGTATGTGTACTCACCAGAGAGAGGCAGAGATAGAGGAAAAGTGAGGGGGGCATGGCCGCACTGCAATCCCTTCTCCATTCTCCTCTCAGGATTTTGGGCATGCACACATATGCACCTGGTGTGATTTTCTTTTCTTTTTGAGAGATTTTTGCTATAGGGCGCGTGTGGTGCCAGAAAGAAAGAGACAGAAAGACAGAAAGTGAGAAATGTTCCCTCAGGGGGGATGGCCAAGCTGCAATCGCTTCTCTTCCATTCTCCTCTCTGGATCTTTGGCACACATGAACACGCGCCCAGCGTGAATTTAAACCACTGGGTCTAGGACTCCAACCATGGTCGACTACATGGGAGTCCAGTGACATAGCCACTACGCCATCTACTGGTCCTGCACCTGGTGTGATTTTCAAGCCGTTGGATCCTGGACTCAAACCATGCGGTCGGCCACATGGGATCTGGTGCCTTAACCACCAAGCCACCTGCTGGCCCAGAAAGTTTTTCTTCATATTCTTTTTTAAAAAGAATTATTTTATTTTAATTAATTAATTAAGTTTAATTTGACCAGAGAGGGACAGAGTGAGAGAGAGAGAGGGAAAGTGTGAAAGCAAGCTGACAGGTCTGGAACTCAAACTGCGGTTGGCTATGTGGGAGTCCAGCGCCCTTCTCCACCACACCACCTGCTGGCCCCAAAAGTTCTTTATCGAAGAGAAATCTGATATCCCTTCATTCCTTGTTCTTCCTTTGCCTTCTGCAGATACATCCTTTAAGACAGAAACCACGGTCAGCCACTCTACTTTCAAGCTTCCTCTGCACCACCTGAGATGTTCCTTCAGCTCCTGAGGCTTGGGATCTTAGCCCTTGCCTCGGTCCCCCTTACCCCTTACCAAGAAACACTCCCTTTGGTCAGCACCCAGGTTTGTGATTTACCATCACCACCCCAGGCACTCCAGCAACTGGAAAACGTGTCTAGCAGGGGGAGGGAGGGAGGGAGAAGAAAGTGAAAGTCTCTGTCTCACCATGTACATGGATGTATTTCTCCAGGAAACCACGGTATTAATGACGGTGGGGCCCCAGGCTAGTCTTGAACTGGATATGCCATTGTCAGCTGCATTCTGGGTCAACTGGCTTTTCTGAACCCATTGTACATTTTTTCTCTGGGAAAATGTGTTCAAGTTCCAAACAACTGAGTTATATATAAGCCCTTTAAATAACTAGCTTTCAAATTGGGAACTGCCTCTATGGAAGTATTTAAGTAGCACCGAGTGGGAGAGCGTAGAGCTAAGAACAGAGTGGGCTTGCTCAGAAAGTTTCCAAGAAGTTTTGGAAGCAAAGGTAGGAAAAGAGGGGTGAGTCAGACACACTGGGTTTAAACCCCAGCTCTGCTACTTACTGGCTGTGCGCCCTTGCCTGGTTTAACCTCACTTCCCCTCAGCGTGCTCTGTCAAGAACATTTGCCTGACAGAGCTGTGAGGGGCACTGGGTAAGAGACTATTCCTTTGCCTGCAGCAGGATGGCTGACCCATGGGTGCTGCAGGACTGGGAGGTATTGTCATGTTTTCAAAATGAGGGTCTTTCCTTTCACTGTCAGCTGGCAGGACCCATGACCTGCTGAAACCCCTGAACCCACACATGTGTGCAAACCTCATTATGGAGAGGACTGCTCTCTGCCTTCTCCGGCAGACATGCCAGAGGACGGAGACTAACAGGGGCTCCAGAGAAGAGGCAGGGGACAAAGGAGCAGGGGTGTGAGTATCTGTCACACGTGTGTCCCTGTGTGCACGGCTGTGACGGTGTGCGGTGTGCGTCAATTTGGCCTGGTGCGCAAACACTGCCTGGTCTGCCCTCAGAGATGCCCGCCCTCTCCCTCTCGCAGGCTCCATTAGTCAGCTCTGCAGCCCCAGGCCTTATCGCATGGCTGTCTGCCCTCTGGCCTCTTCCCTTTGTTTACCAGCTTGGCTGGCTTTCTCCTCTGGGAACAAAGGAGGTGTTCAGCTCTGGGCAGTGCCTGGCTCTAGCTACCCACCCCCGCTCACTTCTCCCTTGGGAGGGTTGCCCCTGTCTCTCAGACAAACCCCTTGGTTCTGAAAGGCCCCTTCCCACAGTTCCAGGGAGAGGGGAGGCTGAGTTCTGCGATTGGCATCCCCTTTATTCCCACCCTCTGGCCCCCAATCCTGTCCCCAACAAGGCCCCTGAAGCTTCCCTTGTCTGGGCTGAAGACAGCTCCTCTCCCCATTGTCTGGCCAGGATTTGGAAGCTCTGGTTTCCATAGCAACCCCTGGGCATTTAATTAAGGGAGGAGGCCTTCATCTCTTTTAGGCTGGGCAGTTCCAAATCTCAGCCCGAAAAGGATACCCTGAGGGGGAGAGGGAGAAGAGCTGTCCTCCTTTACAGCACAATAGCTCAAGTCTGGCTTCATGGAGTCCATCACAGCTTTCCCAGCCCACCCCTCCCACCTGCCACCCCTGTACCCACCTCAGCCCCCACAGGCCTCAGGCTCTGAAGACCTCTGGAACCAGCTGGGAAAACCCCAGGTGCCAGGGCAGTGGAGTTTTCAAGGGAGGGCGACACCTCCCCGTATGCACTGGGCTGTGGGGTGGAACGTGGAGCACAGGGTGGAAGGAATCCAATATTGGCCTATGTCCCATGTCTTTGCAATGGCATGGGATTACGGGCTCTTTGAGCCCCCTGAAATTGAAAGTAAGTGTAAGTTCAAGGTAAACCTTTTCTTAGGTACTGGGTATATAGCTTTCATAGGATTCTCGGGAAGCATCTGAGATCTCAGAAAGGTTCTGAGTACTGCCACTTGCGTGCTGTGAGACCTTAAGTAGATTATTCAGCCTCTCTGTGGCTCTGTGTATCTTCATTCGTGAAGTGGGGAATAACAGGACTTCATGAGAATGTTAGTATCTGGTGAACATTTACTAAGGGGCGGTTGTGTAGTACTAGCTATTATTCTTATTTATTTACTTAATTTTACTTATTATTAGTTTTTTTAAAAGAATTATTTATTTATTTATTATTTTTCAATTTGACTAGAGAGAGACAGAGAAAGACAGCGAGAAAGCAAGCCACCAAGTCTGGGACTCGAACCATGGTCTGCCATGTGGGAGTCCAGTGCTTTTAACCACCATGCCACCTGCTGACCCTATTATTAGTTCTTAAGATAGAGAGAGAGAGGGAAAGTGAGAAAGCAAGCCACCAGATCCAGGACCTGAACCATGGTTCACTATGCGGGAGTGCAGTGCCTTAACCACCTTGCCACCTGCCGGCCCCAATACTAGTTATTATTACTGACAGGAGGCTAAATGGAGGACCCCACACCTTACCCACCTCATACCCACAGCCCCTGGAGGAGACTGGTCTGCCCTGCAGCAATAGGGGCATTCCCCTCCACCCCCTCATTCCTTCTCTGCCCCACCCCAGGCTGCTGGAAAGTGCTCCAGACTGATCGGAAACTGGCAGCTTTCAAGTGCCTCGTCACGGGGTGGAATTTCCAAGCTCAGGTCATGGTTATCCCAGTTCCTGAAATTCCTGTCTCAGATTTCTCAGCTGTTGCTGTGACCACTTTTCCCCATTTCTGGTTAGGTCAGTTTGTGTGTGTGTGTGTGTGTTTCCTTTTCACTGTATTTTTAGACTTTGGAAAAAATAAACACAGCTCACACAGTAGCACCTTCCTAATCTTTTGGTTCTCCACAGCAGGGGTGTGGGGCACTTCTTCCTTGAGCATTCTCCAGCCCTGGCCTCTCATACACCCAAACATCCTTACCTTCTGTTGAAAATTCCCGGACCCACCCCACCCACCTCCCATCATTCTTCACTGTCCCATCAGCCCTGGTAAATGCAGACTCTCATAGAGTTCTGAACCACTTCACTGGGTCCTTCATTCTTTTTATTTACTTATTATTTTTGGAGAGGTTTTTGCTATAGGGTGCGTGTGCTCACCAGAGAGACAGAGAGATAGAGAGACAGAAAGCAAGAAATCACCTCCCAGGGGGGATGGCCACGCCGCAATCCCTTCTTCTCCATTCTCCTCTCGGGATCTTGGGCATGCACGCACACCTGCCTGGCGAGAGTTTAAGCCACTAGGTCCAGGACTCGAACTGTGATCAACTACATGGGAGTCCAGCGACATAGCCATTATGTCAACGGCTGGTTCCTATTTTTTATTATTAAGAATTATTTTATTTTAACTTAACTATTATTTTCCATTTATTTATTTATTTTAAAATTTGTTAGAGGGTGTGAGCCAGAGAGGGAGAAAGCACTCCCCTACGGGAGATGGTCATGCTACAGTCCCTTCTCTAACATCTCTCCTTCCTTTCAGGATTTTAGACACACATGCGCATGTGCCTGGTATATTTCTCAATCCACTGGGTCTTATAGATTCCATTCATAGATTCCATCTCATATGGAAACCAGTTGCCTGAACCACCGGGCCATGGAGTTGGCCCCTTTCATCCTTTTTATATTTTTATCTTATTTCCCTCCTAGAAACTATACCTCCCTCTCCTGTCCTGCAGCATTTTCCCCTTCCTTCAGAAAAGGCAGCTCTTACCCGTGTGGTCCTCGCTGGTCCCTTGGCACAGAACCCTGGTTTAAGAAGGAGATCTGGAGCCAGGGGAACCTAGGACCCTGTACCTCTCCGATTATGTCTAGGTGTCCTGGTCAATAACAGAGCACCTGACTACTCAGTACAGAGAGGCTTAGATGGGCGAGTGCCAGGAGAGCCCTCAGCACGGTGCCTCGCAGGTGGCGAAGGCCTCGGCAATGGTGCTCTTGGTCCCTGGATCTGAGGGTTCTGCAGGACACAGGGCTATTTCTCAGCCCTCTTCCACTCAGCCCCAACCCCAGCAGTGTCCTGGAGCTGGACCTGTGCCACCTGTGACAGCTGACAATGGGAGGAGGTGCAGGAGAGATGTGGGAAGGCCAGGAAGCAGACTCGTGAGGGCTCAAGAAAGGAATTTTCGTGATTCAACCAGGAGAAAGCTGGGCAAGGGAAGGGAAGGCTTCTAATGAGAGTTCAAGGCTCACAGGGACAATTTTACTTTCTCTCCTTCAGGAAAGAGAATGTTGGGTTAAGGGGGACTGAGGCTGGCCATCAAAAGAACATTCCAGCTGCAGCCAAACACTGGTTCAGGAAATCTAAAGGCCTTGCTGAGGACGCTGAGGCCCCTGAGACTGTGGCTTGTCTATGGTCACAGGTGAGTGCTAGACCCTGACTCAGACCTCAGCCTGCTGAGTACTGAGCCTTCCACCCCCCATGCTGCACTCCGACAGGAGTCCCACAGGCTTGGGTGGGATGGGAGCCAACTGGGGACTCCCAGTTTGCTTAAAATTCCCAATCGTTCCTGAGGATGTGCTGGAAAGAGCATGAGGTCATATAATTGTAGAGAATACTGAAGCCTAAAGAGAGTCTTTTTTTCTTTTTCTTTTTAATTGCTAGAGAGTGTATGTGTTTACCAAAGGGAGACAGAAAGGTAGAGAGAGAGAGAGAGAGAAAGCACCCCTCAATGAAACAGTCATGCTACAATCTCTTCTCTATCCTTTGGGGATTTCGGACATGCATGCATATGCACTTGGTGGTGCTTTTTAAAGAAGTTTTTAAAAAAAGTCTTTGCTATAGGGGACACGTGTTTGCCGGATACAGAGAGAAAGAGAGAAAGTGAGAAATCACTCTCCTGGGGAGATGGCCACACCACGTCCCTTTTCCTCCATTTTCCTCTCAGGATTTTGGGCACACATGCATATGCTCCTGGCATGGTTTTGCTACGTCACTGGTCCAGGACTCAAACTAAGCAGTTGGTCATGAGGGATCCAGTTCCCTAGACCTCCATGCCATATGCTGGCCCTACGTTTCTGTTTTTAACATAACCATTTAGAAATGGAGAAATGGGGCCAACTGGTGGTGTGGTAGTCAAGGTACTGGACTCTCACATGACTGGATCTGGGGCTTGATCCTTGGTTGGACCATGTTTCTCTATTTCTAAATGGCTATGTTAAAAATAAAAAACTCGGGAACCAGCAGTTAGCGTAATGGCTATGTCGCTGAACTCCCATGTAGTCGACCGCGGTTCGTGTCCCGGACCCGGTGGCTTAAATCTCACGCCGGGCGCGTGTGCGTGCGTGCCCAAGATCCCGAGAGGAGAATGGAGGAGAAGGGATTGCGGCGTGACCATCCCCCCTGGGGGGTGATTTCTCGCTTTCTGTCTCTATGTCTCTCTCTGTCTGTCTGGCGAGCGCACGCGCCCTATAGCGAAAACCTCTCCAAAAAAAATAAAATTAAATTAAAAAAAAAAAAACAAACAAAAAACTCGGGACCAGCAGGTGGCGTGGTGGTTAAGGTGTTGGAATTCCCACATGGCCGACTGCAGTTTTGAGTCCTGGACCTGGTGACTTGCTTTCTAATTCTCCCTCTCTCACTCTCCCTGTCTTTCTCTGGCAAAACTCATGTGAATAATAAATAAATAAATAAATAAATAAATAAATAAATAAAATTTGGGGGAAAATAATTATTTATTATAAATAAATAAATTAATTAATTAAAAACTCAGGGCCAGCAGATGTCATGGAGATTAAGGTGGCTGGATCCCACACAGCCAACTAGACGGTTTGAGTCCCAGACCAGCTGCATGTGTGTGCATGCCCAAAATCCCAAGAGGGGAATGGAGGAGAAGGGACTGTGGTGTGGCTATCCCCCCGGGGGGTGAATTCTCACTTTCTTCCTCTCTCTTGTAAGCACACAAGCCCTATGGCAAAAATCTTTAAAAAGAAAGAAAAAGAGGGAGACCAGTAGGTGGCATGGTGGTTAAGGCACTGGACACTCCCACATGGCTGACCATGTTTTGAGCCCCAGACCTGGTGGCTTGCTTTCTGACTGTGTGTGTGTGTGTGTGTGTGTGTGTGCACGCACGCGCGTGTCTTCTTGGTCAAATTAAAAAAGAAATGAATGAGGGGCTGGCAAGTGGCATGGTGGTTAAAAGTGCTAGACTCCCACATGGTGGACCGTGGTTCAAGTCCTGGACCTGGCGCCTTGCTTTCTCATTTTCTCTCTCTCTCTCTATCTGTCTCTCTCTGGTCAAATTAAAAAGAAAAAGGAAGAAAGAAAAGAAAGAAAGAAAGAAAGAAAGAAAGAAAGAAAGAAAGAAAGAAAGTTAAATAATTATTTAAACAAAAAATAAATGAGTACCAGCAGATGGCATAATGGCTACATTGCTGGACTCCCATGTAGTCGACTGTGGTTCAAGTCCTGGATCCGGTGGCTTAAACTCATGCCCGGCGCGCGTGTGTGTACCCAAGATCCTGAGAGGAGAGTGGAGGAGAAGGGGCGGTGGCGTGGCCATCCTCCCTGGGAAGTGATTTCTTGCTTTCTGTCTCTCTGTCTCTCTCTGTATCTCTCTAGCAAGCGCATGAGCCCTGTAGCAAATATCTCTTCTAAAAAAAAAATTATGTTCATCTTGACTAGATCGAGAAAGACCTCTCAGGAGAAAGGGCCAAGAGACTAGAAGCGAGAAGACCTCTTCCCTACCTGGGAGGCTGCTTTGGAAAGTAAGAAAAAGGAGGATCAAGAGAAGTGATAGAGCCAGTCCCATAGCCTAGTGGTTGAGAGAGCTGGATTGCATGTGACCAACTGTAGTTTGAATCCTGGCCCAGTGACTTAAAAAACATGTCCCGTTGTGTGTGCGTGTGTGTGTGTGTGTGTGTGTGTGAGTGAGTGTGCTCCCTCCCCACCATCTCTCTGTTTCTCTCTGGCGAGTGCATATGCCCTTTGGCAAGTACACTACCCTCTGGCAATTAAAAGAAGAAAAGACAAGAAGAGAAAAGAAGGTAATAAGGAGTGAGGGAGTTGCTGCGTGGGAGGATGAGGAAGTAGCTATGGGACCTGGGAAACTGGAAAGGGAGCAGGTTTGACTCAGGGTCTGCTAGTTTCCCAACTCACTGCCAATCTCCTGAGGTCCCTTCTTCCCGAAGAATTCCCCTTATCATGAGGATTTTTCATTCCTCTCCCAGAAAGTGGGCACCTTGGTCTTGGCCAAGCCCTGGGGTGGTGCAAAAGAAGGCGGGAAGGACTCCAGGCTGTGGTTTCTCCAGTCTCCTGCACCGCGAGTGCGGGCTCCACGCATGGTTTCTGCAGACCTCCCTTCAGCTACCTTCCGCTGTGTCCTCCACCCCAACCCCCTTCGCCCAGCCCAGGCAGGAAGAACACAGCTTCCTATGACTGCTGTCTTCACCACCTGCCTGTGTTTCTGCCCTGGCCCCTTCCTTGGACATTTACATATTATTTCCTACTTATTAATCCAGCTCAGATAGCTTTTTGTTTTGTTTTGCTTTTCCTCCTTCCGTATACACTTTTATTCACACACATAAACACACATGGGCACACACATGCTGGTTCTCTTCCCCACGCCTCCATCTCTTGCTTCTAAGCCATCCCATTCCTCTAGAACATTCCCTCTACTCAGACCCACCTCTCAGCATCCTTATGTTTTGCATCACAGCTCAGAGCTACTTCCTCCAGGAAGTTTTCCTGGAAAAGTCTCCTCTTTCCTTTTGTGTCCCCTCTGCTCTCTCTCACCAGACTTACATAATAATGCCCAGCTTCTAAGCAAGAGGAACCCGAGAAGAAGAAAAGAAGCAGACCCTGACAGCCAGGAACTGGGCTGGCACTCTGCAATGCTTCAGTTTTTCTTTAAACATAAGCAATTTCACAAAATATCAACACCAGGCAAGGCTCTGACCATGATAGATTAAGACAAGAGCAGCCTCTTCCTTCGTAATCATATCTGAACAAAGACAAGAACAATGTCGAGAATAAGCAAACATCCCCCCATCCTCGCTACAAGTCAATGCTGCTTCTTTACCAGTCACAGCTTTAGCCTTTGCTGTGGTTTGAATGTCCTCTCCAAAACTCAGGCTGAGGAACCAGCAGTTAGCGTAATGGCTATGTCGCTGGACTCCCATGTAGTCAACTGCGGTTCGAGTCCCGGACCCGGTGGCTTAAACTCACGCTGGGCGCGTGTGCGTGCGTGCCTAAGATCCAGAGAGGAAAATGGAGGAGAAGGGATTGCAGCGTGGCCATTCCCCCTGGGGGGTGACTTCTCACTTTCTAGCTCTCTGTCTCTGTCTGTCTGGAGAGCGCACGCACCCTATAGCAAAAAAAAAAAAACAAAAAAACAAAAAAACAAAACTCATGCTGAAATTTAATCACCGGGCCAGCCCTGTAGCCTAGTGGTTAAGGGAGCTGGATCCTACATGGCCAACTGTGGTTTGAATTCTGATCCCAGCAACTTAAAAACACACCAGGTGTACATGTGTATGCCCAGAATCCTTACAGGATAGAGAAATGAAGAAGAAGGGGTTGTCACGTAATCACACCCCAGTGGGGGATGCTTTCTCCATCTCTCTGTTTCTGTGTCTCTGATGAGTGCAAACACCCTCTGGCAAAACAGTTAAAGAATAATGTCATCTTGGGGTCGGCAGGTGGCTTGGTGGTTAAGTGTGTTGGACTCCCACATGGCCAACCGCAGTTCAAGTACCAGACCTGGTAGCTTGCTTTCTCATTTTCCATCTCTCTTACTCTCTCTCACTCTGATCCCCTCAGGCCAAATTAAAATAAATAAAATTAAATAAAATAATTATTTTTTGAAAAAGGTCATCTTGATGGTATTAAAGGTAGAGACTTTTTTTTTTTTTAATTTTTCCTTTTTGGGAGCTAGAAAGCACTCATGCTTGCCCAAGAGACACTGAGATAGAGAGAAAAGGGGCCCTGGCCTGCTAGATTCCTGGGAGACAAAGGGGGCAGGGTGTGTGAGCTAATTGCAAGAGTCCCAAGGGCAGAGAAAGTACTGGGCTTGTGTACTCTGGTAAGAGTCAGAGTGAATTTTAATTTGCTACCACCCTGAACATCTTTGTGTATTATGCCACTGTCCCAGATAGAGGACATATCAGAGTAATCAGAACCAAAAAAGATAAGGCAGTGCTGAGCTCCGAGCACCTGGTACACACGCACACACACTTGCTCCAGCAAACATTATATAGAGCGATTGTTTGGGGGGTTTTTTGAGAGATTTTTTGCTATGTGGTGCATGCGCTCACTAGAAAGACAGAGGAGACAGAGAGACAGAAAGAAAAAAATCACCCCCTGGCAGGATAGCCATGCTGCAATCCCTTCTCCTCCACTCTCCTCTTGGACACACACACACGCATGTGTCTGGCATGAATGTCAAGTCACTGGGTCCACCACATGGGAGCCCAGCGTCTTAACCAGAACACCACCTGCTGGCCCTGACAATCTCCTTTTTTCTTTTTTTTTAGAGAGGTTTTTGCTATCGGGCATGGGTGTTCACTGGAGAGACGGAGAGAGACAGAAAGCAAGAAATCACCACCCAGGAAGTATGGCCATGCTGCAATCCCTTTCTCCTCTATTCTTCTCTCAGGATTTTGGGCACACATACACATGCACCTGGCATGAGTTTTAAGTCACTGGATCTGGGATTGAAAAATTGTAGACTACATGGGAGTCTAGCTATGTAACCATTATGCCATCTGCTGGTTCCTTTTATTTTTTTTAAAAAAAGAATGGTTTATTTAATTTGTTATTATTATTATTATTATTATTTTTGAATTTGATCAGAGAGAGACAGAGAGAGAGAGAAAGGGGAAACAAGAAAGCAAGCTGCCAGGTCTGGGACTTGAACTGCAGTCGGCCATCTAGGTATCCAGTGCCTTTAACCACATGCCACCTGCTGGTCTCATCATTTTTTTTAAGAGGTTTTTGCATTAGGGCATGCATGCTCACCAGAGACAGAGAGACAGAGACAGTGAGAGGGAGACTGAGAAATCATCTCCTGGGGAGATGACCATGCCACAATCCCTTCTCCTCTATTCTCTTCCTGGGATCTTGGGTGCACACGCACGCACCTGGTGTGAGTTTCAAGCTGCCAAGTCTGGGACCTGAATCGTGGTCACCCATGTGGGAGTCCAGTGACATAACCACTACATCATCTGCTAGTCCCAAACCTTGCTTTTCCAATAAATAAGTGTTAAGAGAAAGAGGGAAGGGAGTGGAACTTATAAAAGGTATTTAACTGTATGTCAGTCAAATTCAGTGTGTGAACCTTGTTTAAATTCTGATTTGAATAAGTCAACATACAACACAATTAAATAAATTTATTTATTTAATAATTATTTCTTGGGGCCAGCAGGTGGTAAGATAGTTAAGGGCACTGGATTCCCACATGGCCAGCCTTGGTTTGAGTCCTGGACCTGGAGGTTTGCTTTCTCACTTTTCCTCTCTCTCTCTGGAAATATTAAAATAATAATAATAAATAAAGTTAAATAAAATGATTCTTAAAAAAAGAACAATGTTTTTAATATTATTTATTCATTCATTTTATTTTAATTTGACCAGAGAGAGACACACAGAGCGAGAAAGTGAGAGAGTGAAAGTGAGAAAGCAAGCCACCAGGTCCAGGACTTGAACGGTGGTTGGTGTTTGGGAGTGTCCAGCGCCTTAACTAACATGACACCTGCTGGTCCCACAATTGGAGAAATTTAAACACTCAAGATATTTGGTAAATTTTTAAGAGAATTATTTTATTTAACTTTATTTATTTATTTATTTAAATTTGACCAGAGAGAGAGAGTCAGAGAGAGAGGGAAAGTGAGAAAGCAAGCCACTAGGTCAGAGACTCAAACCATGGTCCACCATGTGAGAACCCAGCGCCCTTAACCACCATGCCACCTACTGGGCCTGATATTTGGTAATTTTTAAAAAAGAAGTATTTATTTAATTTTATTTGTTATCATTATTATTACTATTATGATTATTTTAAATTTGACCAGAGAGAGACAGAGAGAAAGCGAGAAAGCAAACCGCTGGTCCTGGGACTTGAACTGTGGTTAGTCGTGTGAGAGTCTAGCATCTTAACCAGCATGCCACCTGCCAGCCTGATAATTGGTAATTTTAAAGAGTTATTTATTTATTGTTAGTGGTGATAATTGTGTTATGGTTATGTTAGTAAAGGTTCTTTTAGAGATGAGTACTTAAATATTTGTTGATAAAATTATCTGAAATTTATTTTAAAATCATCCAATATAAGAGATGTAGAGGAGGGGACTGGCTGATGGTATGATGCTTAAAGGCACTAGATTCCCACATGGTTGACCCTGGTATGAGTTCCAAACTTGGTGACTTGCTTTCTTGCTTTCGTTTTTTCTGTCTCTGGTCAAATTAAAAAATAATAACAAATGGAATTAAATAATTTGTTAAAAAAGAGAGATGGGGACCAGCAGATGGCATGGTGGTTAAGGTGCTGGACACTTCCATATAGCTGACCACGGTTTGAGTCCTCGACCTGGTGGCTTGCTTTCTCACTTTCTTTCTCTCTCTCTCTCTCTGGTCAAATTAAAGTAAAATAAAATGAACAAATACAATAAAATAAATAATTATTAAAAAATAAATAAAATAAATAATTTATTAAAAAAATGAAAAAGAGGGACCAGCAGGTGGCATGGTAGTTAAAGTACTGGACACTCTCACATGGCTGACCATGGTTCAGGTCCTGGACCTGGGGGCTTGCTTTCTCACTTCCCCTCTTCCTCTCTCTCTCTCTCTGTGTTTCTCTATGTGAAATTAAAAATAAATGAATGAGGGACCAGCAGTTAGCGTAATGGCTATGTCGCTGGACTCCCACGTAGTCGACCGTGGTTTGTGTCCTGGACCTGGTGGCTTAAAACTCACATTGGGTGCTTATGCATGTGTGCCCAAGATCCCGAGAGGAGAATGGAGGAGAAGGGATTGTGGCATGGCCATCCCCTCTGGGGGATGATAGAAAAAAAAAGAAAAAGAGCCAGCAGGTGGTGTGGTTGAAGTGCTGGAATTCCCATGTGACTGACTGTGGTTCAAGACCTGGACCTGGTGACTTACTTTCTCCCTCTTTCTCTCTCTCTTTCTCTGGTAAAACTTATGTAAAAATAAGTAAGTAAGTAAGTAAGTAAATAAATAAATAAATAAATAAAATAATTATTATTTTTTTAAAAAAGAGAGATGTTGAGGAGAAAAGTAGGTAGGGATATAGATGCATTAAGATTGTGTTGAGGGACCAGCAGTTGGCGTAATGGCTACGTCACTGGACTCCCATGTAGTCAACCACAGTTTGAGTCCCAGACCCGGTGGCTTAAACTCATGCCGGGCGCGTGTGCATGCATGCCCAAGATCCCGAGAGGAGAATGTGGAGCAGAAGGGATTGAGGCGTAGCCATCCCCCTTGGGGGTGATTTCTCGTTTTCTGTCTCTCTGTCTCTGTCTTTCTGGTGAGCACACGTGTCCTATAGCAAAAACTTCTCCAAGAAAAAAAAAAAAGATTGTGTTGATAATTGTTGAAATTTGGTGATGGATACATGGATGGGGTGTTCATTGTGTTATTCTTTCTTTCTTTTTTTTTTGAACCATGGTCACCCACCTTAACCACCTTAACCACCACCCCACCTGCCAGTCCCTAGAAAAACTTTTTCAAAAATCAGGTTAGAGCCAGCTCATGACTTAGTGGTTAAGGAGCTAGGTCTTGTGTTGATAATTGTTGAAATTTGGTGATGGATACATGGATGGGGTGTTCATTGTGTTATTCTTTCTTTCTTTTTTTTTTGAACCATGGTCACCCACCTTAACCACCTTAACCACCACCCCACCTGCCAGTCCCTAGAAAAACTTTTTCAAAAATCAGGTTAGAGCCAGCTCATGACTTAGTGGTTAAGGAGCTAGGTCTCACATGGCTGACTGTGGTTTGAGGCCTGGACTTCGTGATTTGAGAAACATGCTGGGTGCGTGTGTGCCCAAAGTCCTGAAAGGAGAGTGAGAGGGAGGAGAAGGGATTCGGCGTGACTGTGCTCCATAAGGTGTGCTTCCTCTTTCCTTCTCTCTCTTTGGTGAGAGGTGCATGCACCCTCTAGCAAATTTATTTATTTATTTAAATTTGACCAGAGAGGGATAGAGTGGGAGAGAGAGAGAGAGAGAAAGTGAGAAAGCAAGTCACCAGGTCTGGGACTTGAACTGCTGTCGGCCATGTGGGAGTCCAGTGCCCTTAACCACCACGCCACCTGCTGGTCTCTAATTAAACTTCTTACATTACATTTAAGAAAATAGGGGCCCAGAGAGGGAAGGGACTTACCTAAAGGGACACAAGTTGTTAAGACCAGAGCTGGGGCCAACACCCAGACC
>NW_006205509.1:3021560-3025034 GCF_000334495.1 Tupaia belangeri chinensis
TACTCTTTTCATCTTGCCATGCTTCCTCTTGACCTAACACCTTTCCCACCACAACTCAACATGCGACTGACAAAATATCTTTGGAGATACATCTTGAGACTCTGTCATGGTAGGGCCTGCTCTGTATCACAGCCCAGGTTTTCTGCTGCCTACGCCTGAAATGCAGCTGCCCGGGGATGAATCAGGGTTAACCCCAGGTCCCAGAATCTGTACCTCGGAGGAGCTCAGGATTGGCAATCTTGCTAGAAGACAGGGGAAGCCGATTGCCTGGCAGAAACAGTTTGTACTGATAGTGACTGGGTTTTTTTTGTTTGTTTATTTCTGTTTGTTTGTTTTCGGATTAGCTGGTGGGAGCAGTGTGTACAGGGGAAGCTGATAGACAACATGGAGAAGGCTTAAACAGTTGGGGCTGTGACTGGAGGGAATCCAGTTAAGGATTAAGAAGATGTACTGGGAACCCTTCTGATGCTTCTAGAACTAAGCCTAGATGAGTCTAAGGGTGCGGAACAGGAGGGTAGAGAAGGAGAAGGTCAGGCTGAGAGAAAAGCCTCCAGGTTGAGGCCGTCCATGATCTTACAGTTGTTCTTGGAACTCTCCCAAACCATACTTACGGGCAGCTCAGAGAGGCTGTCAGGTTGCTGGAAAAGGGCAAGAAGAGGACAAATTCTTTTCTTCCTTCCTTTCTTTTTCTTTTTCTTTTTTTAGTTTGCCAGAGGGTGCATGCTCTCGCCAGAGAGAGAGGAAGAAGGAGGGGAAAGCACCCCCTCCCATTGTCACACCACAATCCCTCTCCATCCCTCCACCCTGTTTGGATTTGGGGCATGCGTGCACATGTACCCAGTGTGTTTTCCAAGGCACTGGGGCTAGTATTTGAACAGCATGGCTGGCCGTATGGGAACAGGATCCTTAACTACGAGGCCATGGGGCTGGCTCTAGGAAAAACTCTATAGATGAAACTTTATCCGAGGGCTGAGGATGAGGCCTTGGGGAAGGTAGAGGGAAGAAACTTCCAGAGAGCCTGGAAGAGGGGGTAGCCTGGACAATCCTCTTCCTACCCTGGAGGGGTCCTCAGGCTGTTCAGGATCCCTGGCAGTGGTGGGGCCTCGGGATTAGGTGGAGGATGTTGCAGCCCTTGGCTCCAGAGCCCTTTGCTAAGCAGCTCGGCAAGGAAGTCACAGGGTTTGCTTTTAGAGGGAAGCAATGGCGCAGTTTTAAGAGAAAAGGAAGAGAGGAAGTAGGTAGGGCATGCTCCAGGGTTGGTGGCTGACAAGGTGCAGGGGGCTACAGACAGACTCTGCATTGCTCAGTGTTGTCCAAGGTGAGTCTTCCTTCAGTCCCTAATCCCCAGGAGGCCTTATCTGAACTGTCCTGGTCCCTGGATAACTGGTGGCTTAATAGCCCCTAGCCCAAGGTTCTGTCTAGGAGAGAGGCTCCTGGAGACCTAAACACCCTCAGGGGCAGGGCTGGTAGGCAGTTATAATATGTAACTGGTCTTATCATTAGGCTGCCCTCCAGCTTCTTTCTTTCTTTATTTTTTGGAATTATTTTATTTAACTTTATTTATTTTTAATTTGATCAGAGAGGGACAGAGTGAAGGAGAGAGAGTGAGAAAGTGAGAAAGTAAGCCGCCAGGTCGGGACTTAAACCGCAGTCGGTCATGTGGGAGTCCAACACTCTTAACCATCATGCCACCTGCTTTTTTAAAAGTAAAATTTCTTTCTCTCTTCCATGAAGTGAAAGAGACAGAGAGAGAGGATAAGAGAGAGACAACATTCCTGACAGAACTTCAACCTGTGATCCTTCCCAGCAACTCCGTCAGTTGCAGACCACGGGTGCACGAGTTCTGGGTACACTCAGGGAGGTCTCTAGACACGAACCTGGAACCTTTCCCTGTGGGCCTGCCCCATAGAGTGTCACATTTTACTACTGAGACACCTTCCGGGCCTGTTCTCCAGCCTCTGATCCTAAAGTCCTAGGCCCAGTGTGGACTTTAACCAGGTGACACACATTACTGACAGCATCAGTAGGTGTCAGCCTGGAACTAGACCTTGGCATGATTCATCCAGGAAGCTGAACTCAGGCCGCAGAACAAATATCCCTAAGCAGCTCCTGCTGGGCACTGGGTTGTCCGGCCAGACAGAGACCTTATTTGTTTTGTTTTCTTCCTCATCCATTCCCACTTGCGAGACATCCTTATCCCTTTCCCTCTGCTCATCTCTGGGCTAGGGGCTATATAAGTTTCTTTCAGATGGCATTAGAAAGATTTCTTTTTCTTCCTTTTCTGGGAGGTGGTAAAAGTGATTTCTAAGGAAGAGATTTGGGCTTTAAAAGGAACACAGCAAAAAAAAAAAAAAAAAAAAAAAGGAACACAGCAGAAGTTGATATTGGATGGGGAAACTAGAAACCGGAAATAGTTTGGATGGGAAATACATAGAATAAAGGAGTCAGAGATCCTGGGACCATCCCATCTCCCTTCCTCTTCTGGAAGCCACCTGTCTATAGTTTAAGGCAGGTCCCGCTCTTCTGGGGCAGCCCTTCCAACTCCAGCTTGACTTCTCTTTCAGCTTCCATAACTAGTTTATAGTTTTGACATTAATTGGTGGCCATTCAAGATCATTTTGTTTCAAGTCCCCTCCTCTTCCTAATACAAATGCAAAACAGCGTGGGAATTCCCTTTCAGGGGGAAGTAACGGTGCAGCTTTAAGAGAAAGGGAAGGGAGGAAAAGGGCGCACACCCAGATCCTCCTCCCATTGGTTGCCGGAGGGGATCCCACCTCAGAGATTGGCCTGGAGAGAGTCCGCCTTGTCTTGTGATTGGCTCACCCAGGGAGATATAAGGCGGTTGTGCCGGCCTTCTTTTCAGTTGGAGCGAGACAGAGAAGCCGGCCGGGTTTGCGTGGTGAGTCGCACCTGGCGCAGCCTTCTCTTGTGAAGCCGAGTCCAAGTCCTGCGGAGGCTACGATTATGAAGGAGAGACGGGCCCCCCAGCCAGTCGTGGCCAGATGTAAGCTCGTTCTGGTGGGCGATGTGCAGTGTGGGAAGACGGCGATGTTGCAGGTGTTAGCGAAGGACTGCTATCCCGAGGTGAGCCGCCCGCCCGCCGGCCAGCCTTTCTTCCCGCCTGCCTGCCCGCCCCAGAGTAGACTCCCACCTGCCCGGGAGAGCTTTCTCCCCCACCCTACTCCATCCCACCCCCACAGTTTCTGAGGCTGCCCCATCAGCTGCTTTCTGGCTGGAGGAGTGCCTGCGCCTCCCCGGAGACCTGTCCCACTTCTGCCGCCCCGCTGGCTCCTCCTCACCTCTTCACCCAGAGGCCCCATCAGATTCCCTCTTCCTTCATCCCTGGAGTGCTCTCAGGAGACGGAATTGGAGGCATCTGAGAGTGTGGGGTTTCTTCTTGACGTAACACCTGCCTGTCCCTTCACCTCCCCTCTTCCAACGTCCCATGAGTGTGTCCCCAAGAGGCTGCTGCCG
>NW_006205509.1:3026531-3040277 GCF_000334495.1 Tupaia belangeri chinensis
GCCTGCCCCATCAGCTGCTTTCTGGCTGGAGGAGTGCCTGCGCCTCCCCGGAGACCTGTCCCACTTCTGCCGCCCCGCTGGCTCCTCCTCACCTCTTCACCCAGAGGCCCAGATTCCCTCTTCCTTCATCCCTGGAGTGCTCTCAGGAGACGGAATTGGAGGCATCTGAGAGTGTGGGGTTTCTTCTTGACGTAACACCTGCCTGTCCCTTCACCTCCCCTCTTCCAACGTCCCATGAGTGTGTCCCCAAGAGGCTGCTGCCGCCCCTTTCTGCTATTGCCCTGCTCCACGGGGCTGGTGGAAGAGGAAGTGCTAGAACTGATTCGGTCTCTGAAATTGAGACCAACATCCCTGGGGCTAAGCGGAATCTCTGTATGTGTCCTTCCCTGGCCATGTAGGATATGGGGGTCTGGACCTGCCTAGGGGGCCATTCCCGTTTCCAGCCTCCATACAGCACAGTGCCTGATGGTCTGCAGTTCCTTCCCTCCTGCCCCATGCAGCCCCTCCCCTGGCTTCGTATCTTCTGTCACTTCAGTGTGTCACTAGCATGTAGCCAGCACTAACCTGGGATGTGAGGGTGCTCAGGGTGTGAACGGTTCCTCCCTTTTCCCAGACCTATGTGCCCACCGTCTTTGAGAATTACACAGCCTGTTTGGAGACAGAAGAACAGAGAGTGGAGCTTAGTCTTTGGGATACCTCAGGTAAGACTGTGGCCCCAAAGGCCCCTTTCCCACCTTCACTGGCCTGCTGCAGCTGCCGTCATTTAGAAATGGTTTTCCCCTGTGGTGTGGAGGATTATGGTGCTTGCCAGGAAACTGAACATTTCCTTGGTTGTGGGGGTGGTCGGTCAACTCAGTTCAATGGTCCAGAGGTACAGAGCAGACGAAGCCCTGAAGACGCTCTCTTCTCTGGGTCTAGTTCCATCCATCAGAGGGCTGGGAGGATGAGGTGAAGGGATCCATGCATATTCCTGAGAGGCAGCCAGAAGGGCTTCTCCATTTCCACTCCCTGACCCCGAACACACACACACACACACACACACACACACACACACACACACACACTTTTCCTTCTCCAAAGTGAAGCTAATAGGAGGCTGTAGGCGGTGCTGCTGGAGGCAGCTGTGGTTGGGGCAGGAGGGAGATGGACCTGCGTGGTGTGGGGCTATTGCTCAGACTCAGGTTTCTCTCCTGCATTCCATCTCTGGCCACTGCTGTCCGCCTGCCGCCTGCCGCAGCTCAGCCCCACTCGTCACACCGCTGCGGCTCAGGGATGAAGCGATGCATCATCGATGTTATGGAGGGTGGGGAAGATGGCTTAATTTAGGGCATGGTCACATTGTGGATAGTGGCCAGCGGGGTGGCGGGGCTTTGGCGTTGCCTTGGTTTCTCTGTACCCGGGTGAGATAGATGCCGTCTTTTTAGAATGTAGAAAGCAATGTTTTTCTAGCCTCTCCGCTTCAAGCCCTTAGTGCTAGATTATTCTTTGCTTTGATTCTGACCCTCTTCTCGCTCTCTCTTTACTCCAGTTCTTTTTTTAATAGGCTGGCTCAGAGTCATAATTAAGGAGTAATACCAAATAGGAGAAATAAAATAAAATCCACTCCTCCCCCAAAAGGCATAATCAGGCAGAGTTGAAAGAGGAACCCTAAATCACTGGGGCTTTCCTGTTCCATGCCATCCATGTGCTGACCTGCTGCTCCTCTAAAGACCAGTTGTTCCCCGGCTCCAGTTCTGAGGTCTGGAGAGACTGCGGGTAGGGAACGGGTAGACAGAAAATGAGACTTCCTCTTGCTCCCCTCCCATCCATCCAAACAAAAATTCCTCCTGCTGGTGTGCTTCCCTGTGCTGCAGTTCTGGGGCTGGGGATGCAAGGTTCTGGTTATACGGGACTGTGCTACGCTGGCTGGCTGGCACTGGAATGCAGCTTGACTGCATGATGTATGGGTTTTCTCCTGCCATGCCTTCCCACCTCCAGCCCTCCTAGAATTGTACTGCAGCTCCGTCTCTTTTCACTCTCACTGCCCCAGAAATCCCTGCTGTTCCCTCACACCACAATTAGACTGCAGCTCTTGAATCCCAGTCCAGATCATGGAAAACCAGCAAGTGTAGCTCTTATTCCCCATGTTGCACCCCCACCCCCGGTTTCCGAAAGGATGAAGACTATCAGTCAAACTCCCTCTTTCCAATTAGAATCCCATAAGGAAGGAGGAAATGGCAGTGGTGTGTGGGACAGGGCTTCCTAACATTGGGGTTAGGCTCCTGTTATTCACTTGCTGGTCTTAGGGGAGGGGGATTGCTTGGAGCCAAAATGGAGGCCTCCTCCCCTCCCCCTTCCCCAGTACTGCAATGCTCCCTTTCCTCTGTGCTGCAGGGATAAGACCCCCACCCCAGAAAGGGAGTGGGGTGGATTGCCGAAGGATCAGGCAGCCATCCCAATTCCCCTTTACTCCTTGTATTTATTTATTTATTTATGACCAGCCCCCCACCACCACACCCCCAGCTTGGATTCCCACCAGTTTCCATGACGATGTGGTGCAGGGAGAGGGGCTGCTTGCTATTCTGAGCACGGATTGTCTGGGTTCCAAATCCGCTACTGTTCCGTCCCCAGGGTGGAGGGGGCAGACTCAGCCCCTAATGCTCCCATAGCGGACCACCTGGATCTGCAGCGCCTTCTCTCCCAGAAAAGGACCCGTGCTCTAGCCTCTAAATGCCCAGCTACTGGTGTGAGGTCTTTGAGATTGCTTCCCTGAGATCTTAAGGGAATAGGGGCTACAGCTTTCTTCTTGCCCTTTTCGGTGTAGCTGATTTGGGTGGGTAGAGGAGTGGGGCACTGAGTCCTGAATGCTGTTCCTCCCCTGCCAACCGTCTAGAGTTCTGACCCCATGGCAAAGAAGCAGGGCAGCAGTTATGTAACAGGCAGGTTTGTTTCTTCACTAGGGAGACCCTGGAGCAGAAAGGAGCAGAGGTTGGGCAGCAGGCAGACTACAAAAGAGACCCTAATTAAGCACCCCTCATCTCTCTGCAGGGGTTGGGAATGTCTTTTGGGACTCAGAAAACTAGTAGACTTTAAATGAAGCCCACTGTAGGAGACCCAGACAGGGCCAAATACATTCTACCCTCTCTTATTTTGCCCTCTTATCCTTTTTCAGGACTAAGAGTGCTGATGTTCTTGTACTGCCTTCTGGCAAATGGTCAGATCCCCAACTTGCACATGCAATGTAGCACATTCCTTTGGGGTTTGGGTACAAACTTAGGGATCAAGAATGGACTCCCAGAGCCTTCTGGCTTAGGCCCCAGGGGAGAGGAAAATGCCATGGCTCACCATCAGGTCTTTCGTCCCCACACCAGGATCTCCCTACTATGACAATGTTCGTCCACTCTGCTACAGTGACTCGGATGCGGTGTTACTATGCTTCGATATCAGCCGTCCAGAGACAGTGGATAGTGCCCTCAAGAAGGTAAGGCTAGATAAACTCTAAGTCTCTAACCTGGCATGAGAACAAGAAGGAATCTTGGGGACCTTGTCATGTAATCCCCTCTTATAGAACAGGACAAAACCAAGGCCAGGAAAGGAAGAGATTTACTCAAGGCCACGCCATTAGCTGCAGCTGTCAGACCAGGAGCTAGGTCTCCTCACCCCTTTTTTGACCTTTGCCCTTTCCTATACTGCTTTGGTAGAGGCTCAGCATGGGAGGGTGGTGTTGAAGACTCGGGAAGCAAAGGACTGAGAGTCAGAACTTTCTGGCGATGTGGTTTGAAGGTCAAGGATGGGACCTTTTGGAGGCAGCTGTCGTAGGCCTACTGAGACTGGGCAAGCCAGGAAGGGCTGAGCAGAACTGTTGGTAAGAGATGCCTGGGACTAGGTGTCAAGATCTTTCTCTACTGGAGCCCCAGGAGACCTTGTGGAACTAGGCTAGTTTCCCAAAAGATGCTGGGATTTTGTCCTTCCCTTGGGAAGAGACTTATTGCCTTCCCCTGGCATTCTGGATTTGCGAGGCCCTTTGACCTGGGTGAGGGTGCAGGTTCATATCCTCTATGCTTGGCAGAGAGTGTGTGGGAGGAGAATTGCCCCTGTGCTTTCTCTGGTGACTGGGCTGTTGGATGAAGGGACAGGCTTTTGGGTCAACATGCTGGTAGCCCTAGACCTCATGGACAGGAAGATGATGTAATTAGTGCAGTGGGGATGCTGTGACTCAGAGGGAGGACGGGGCTAGCGATAAGAGGGTATGCGATGTTGCCAGCTGGGCTTCTCCCAGTGTCTTTTTGCCATTGACTCCTTTCTCATCCCTTCTTCCTGTTTGGCAACTCAGTGGAGGACAGAAATCCTAGATTATTGTCCCAGCACCCGTGTCTTACTGATTGGCTGCAAAACAGACCTGCGGACAGACTTGAGCACTCTGATGGAGCTATCCCACCAGAAGCAGGCACCCATCTCCTATGAGCAGGTGCGTATGTGTGCATGTGTTTCGGGTGGGGTGGGGAAGTCTACAGGCAGAGGGCTTGAAATAGGGCCTTTGCTCAGACTTCTCCCACTGTTGTAAGAGAGAATTGGGGCGTGTGTGGCGTCAATATTTAGTAAGTAGTCACCTGGATAGAAGTTGGGTACCTATTTACCTAGATATATGCTATAGGTTAACAAGTAAACCCTTCCTGGTGTGTCAGTGTTCTGCGATTGTTTTCTGTGGACCTGCATTCAAATCATTAGAGGTGCTTGTTTGAATTTTAAATTCCTGGCTCTAAACCTATAGAATCACTCTGGGAGAAAGAGAAAGGACTCTGAATTTTAAGTGAGACCATTGGATAATTTCTTATGCACTTGGAAGTGTAAGGATCATTTCTCACTGGAGAGAGGCGGGTGGTAGGGGGGTGGAGAGGGAGGGTGAGAAATCACTCCCAAGGGGGATGGCTATGCCGCATTCCCCTCTCCCCGACTCCCCTCTCAGGACTTTGGGCATGCATATACATGTGTCCAGCATGTTTTTCAAGTCACTGGGTCTGAGACTCACACTGCACAGTTGGCTGTGTGGAATCCAGCTGCCTTAACTGCCACTCCACCAGCTGGCCCAGTAAGGATCATTTCTTTTTTTCTTTTCTTTTTATTTTTGCTATGCGGCATGTTCATTCACAGTAGAGAGACACGGCGGGGGGAGGAGGGATGAGAAATCACCCCTGGGGGGATGGCCATGCTGCAATCCCTTCTCCATTCTTTTGGGATTTTTGAGTATGCATGCACATGCATTCAGTGTAATTTTCTTTCTTCTTCTTCTTTTTTTTTTTTTTTAGAGATTTTTGCTATAGGGCACATGAGCTCACCAGAAAGACAGAGAAACAGAGAGAGAGAGACAGAAAGCGAGAAATCACCCCCCCCAGCGGGGATCGCCATGCTGCTATCCCTTCTCCTCCATTCTCCTCTCGGGATCTTGGGCATGCATGCACACATACCCGGCATGAGTTTAAGCCACCAGATCTGGGACTCAACTACATGGGAGTCCAGCGACATAGCCATTACGACAACTGCTGGCCCAACCCAGTGTAATTTTCAAGCCTCCAGGTCCGGGACTTGCACTGCATAGTCGGCCATGGGGGAATCCAGCCACCTTAACCTCCATGCTCCCTGCTGGCCCCAAAGGTCATTTCTTTAAAGTCAGCATTTCACATTAGAATGCTCTAGAAAGCTCTTAAAAATATAAATGCCTAGGGGCCAGCAGGTTTCATGGAGGTTAAGGTGCTGGACACCCACATGGTCGATCATGGTTCAAGTCCTGGACCTGTTGACTTGAAAAAAATCATGCTGTGTGTATGTGCATGCCCAAGATCCCAGGAGGAGAATGGAGGAGAAGGGTTTGTAGCATGGTCATCCCCCCTGGGGGGTGATTTCTGGCTTTGCATTTCACATCTGTCTCTGTCTCTCTGGTGAGTGCATGTACCCTGTGGCAAAAACCTTAAAAAAAAAAAAAAGAAAAAAAATAAGCCTAGGCCCTATCCCCATAATTCTGATTTACGTGGTTTGGCATGAATGTAGTTTTAAAAGTGTGCCGGGTGATTCTAACATGCAATCAGGCTTCAGCTACAGAGCAATCAGACGGAGTGTGGTGGTGGGAGACTGGCAGTTGGGTCCCACTTGGAGTGGCTCTGGGGACTGTCGACGGAAGGCAGTGTGGCAGCATCACTTTGGGCCACAGCATTAACGACCTCACCCCCTCCTACAGGGTTGTGCAATAGCCAAGCAGCTGGGTGCAGAAATCTACCTGGAAGGTTCAGCTTTCACCTCAGAAAAGAGTATCCACAGCATCTTTCGGATGGCGTCCATGGTGTGTCTGAACAAGCCTAGCCCCATACCCCCGAAGAGCCCTGTCCGGAGCCTCTCCAAGCGACTGCTCCACCTCCCCAGTCGCTCTGAACTCATCTCTTCTACCTTCAAGAAGGAAAAGGCCAAAAGTTGTTCCATTATGTGAAGTGGGAGTTGGAGGGGGAGACAACCCCCCACTTCCTCCCTTGGGGTGCAGAGGCACGGGGAGAGGGAGGATGAGACAATTGAGGACACTGGACACGAGTTTTTCAGATGACCACGGTGAGGGCTTGGAAGGAGACAGGAGTGGGACGAGGTTGGAGCCAGGCCCGGCATGAGGACCTGACACAGAGAGAACCATCACACCCCAAGCCAGGCACTAGGTTGTGGAGGGGGTGGCTGCCCCAGTGCCCTCCACTCCAGAGGAAGGACAGGTGTGGGGGGACAGGGCACCGCCGGCCTCATGGGCATGGGGGCCCCAGGAGCCTCGCCTTCAGCATCATGCCTCTTCCACACAGCGCTTCCATGCAGCCAGGGGAGGGGAGGGGTCTCGGCACCTGTCCCTTCCCCTCTAAAGAGGCAATAGAGGAAAGGAGATGGGGAAGCCGAGAGGCAGCCCCCTCGGGAGCTTAGCCCAGGTGCTTCATAACTGAAATGAGAAGGGCAGGAGCTGGTCGGAGCCAACGAGAAGGAAACCTCATCTTTGCATCTAGCCCCGCCTCGTGGAGAGGTGACATCATACATTCACATGCTTCTCACCTACGTCCCCAGGGTCCAAGGGAGAAGCCCCAGACCCCCTTCTCTTGTGGAGTGTGGGGGTGGTGGTGCTGCAGGGGCAGGGCTGGGTGGGGGTCACCAGGCTTTCTCTGCCCTTAAGGCAGTACAGCTGGCATTTGTTTTATAGACTCTTGTCTTTGGAACCGGGGGGAGGGGGGAGTGTTTCAATCTGTTCTATGTTCTGTGTTTAAAGAAGAAAACCTATTTATTAATGAAAAAAAATATAACACATATAAAGAATTTGGCTCGTCGTTTTGTTTCTTTCTGTGTGTGTTTTTGTTGTTGCTAGTGAGGGTACAGCTGTCCTGGGGCCCTTTCTGTAGGTTATGGGGTGGCTGCCTGCACAGCTCCCTGGCGCTCCAATGGGGAGCTCCTTCCTCTGCCCTAGCCTCACCCATGTCCTTCTGAGCCAAGGAAAATCTCCTGGAGCAGGGTTTCTCCACCTTCCACTCCTGGCATCTTTGACTGGATGGCGCTTTGTGGTGGGGGTGCTTCCCATGTGGGGCAGTTTAGCAGCATTCCCGGCACCTGGCAGGTGCCAGATGTCAGTAGCACCCCCTACATGTCTCCATCCCACATGTCTCCAGATACTGCTAAATATCCCAGGGGCAGTCGCTCCTGGTTGAGGATCATTGCCCTGGTGAGTCTACAGAGAGATGAGGTTGGGGGAAGTCACCAGGACACCCCCGCTGCTGAGATCCCACCCCCAGCAGGTGGATAGAATAAACCAAGACTCCGGAAGGCTCGCAGGGTTCTGGTCTTCTTGGAGTTCGATGAGAAGTGACAGGTGTCTTCATGATCTTCCAATTTCAGTGCCTGATGATGGCAACTCAGGGCCCTTCCCTTTCCTGCTCAGTGACTTACAAGTATTGTGTTCCAAGCTGCGCAGTATAGTGCTAAGAACAGGTTACTATGTACTGGGCACTTACTACGTGTCTAGCAGGGTGCTGAGGGCTTTACTTGCCGTATCTCATTTACCCTATAAATGACAATAGCTAACATTACTATTTAGAAATATTTACTATGAGCCAGGTGTGGTGGTGCTCCTGTAATCCCAACAATCCAGGAGGCTCAGGCAGGAGAATTGGGAGTTTGAGGCCAGCCTGGGCAACATAAAGAGCCCTTGTTACCTTTCTTTTGAAAATTTGGTACAGGGCGTGTATGCTCACCAGAGAGAGACAGAGAAAGAGAAAAAGCACCCACATGGGAAATGTTTATACTACAATCCCATCTCCATTTCTCCCTCCTTTAGGGGTTTTAGGTATGTACACACACTGTACACATATATGTACCCGGTGTGTTTTTCAGGCTGCTGGGTCCAGGACCTGAACTGTGCAGTCTGCCATGTGGGATCCAGCCTCCTTAATCACCATGCCATGCCACCTGCTGGTCAGAAACTTCGATTTTTTTTTCGAGAGTTTTTTTTTTTTTTTTTTTTTTCTACAGGCCGTGTGCACTCACCAGAAAGACACAGAAAGTGAGAAATCACCCCCAGGGGGATGGCCACACCGCGATCCCTTCTCCTCTCAGGATCTTAGGCACGCATGCACACACACCTGGCATGAGTTTAAACCACCAGGTCCAGGACTCGAATCGTGGTCGACTACATGGGAGTCCAGCAACACAGCCATTACACCATCTACTGGTTCTGAAACTTCAATTCTTAGCAGGGGGATAAGGTTTACTATTGGTCAGGAGCACTTACAAGTGCCAATATGCTATTTACTTCTGTGATAACCCTATGAGGGACTGTACACTTTACAGATAGGAAACTGGGCCTGGCCACATGGCCTAGTGGTTA
This sequence comes from Tupaia belangeri chinensis, assembly GCF_000334495.1. NCBI lineage: Eukaryota > Metazoa > Chordata > Mammalia > Scandentia > Tupaiidae > Tupaia > Tupaia belangeri. The sequence goes on from NW_006205509.1 coordinate 3,035,401, forward strand.
AGAGAGCCAGATCCCACATGGCCTGCTGTTCAAAATTTGGCCCTCAGCAACCTGAAAAACACCCTAGGCATGTATATGTGCATTCCTAAAACCTTGACAGGATGGAGAAATGGAGAAGGAATTGTGGTGTGACCACACCCCTGTTGGAAGGTGCTTTCTCCCTCTCCTTCTGTCTTTTTCTCTGGCAAGCACATATACCCTCTAGCAAATTAAAAGTAAATCAAAACAGATAAGGAAATGGAGGTTCAGAGAGATTAGTTAATGCGCCCAAGGTCACACAGCTTGAGAGTGGGAGAATGGAGGCCAACAGGTGGCATGTGGTTGAGGTGCTGGGCTTCCACAAGGCCAACCACAGCTTGAGTCCTGGACCTGGCAGTTTGCTTTCTCTCTTTCTCCGTCTCTCTCTGGTGAACACACATGCCCTATAACAAATTAATAATAATAATAATAATACATAATTCTAAAAAAAAAGAAAGTGGGAGAATGTGGGTACAAATTCAGGCAATTGGGCTCCAGAACATGCATTCTTTCATTTTTTAAAATTACTTTAATATTATTATTATTTGACCAGAGAAAGACAGAAAGTGAAAAAGCAAGCCACCAGGTCCAGTACTCGAACTTCAGTCTGGTATATGGGAGTTCAGTGTCCCAACCATCACGCCACCTGGTGGTGTAGCCCCAAAGCATACATTCTTTTTTGTTGTTTTTTTTGGGGGGGTTGCCATAGGGCGTGTGTGCTCGCCAGAAACACAGAGAGAGAGACAGAAAGCAAAAAATCACACACACACACACCCCCCCCCAGGTGGGATGGCCACGCTGCAATCCCTTCTCCTCCATTCTCCTTTTGGGATTGTGGGCACGCATGTACTCGCACCCAGCATGAGTTTAAGCCACCAGGTCTGGGACTTGAACTGCGGTCAACTACATGGGAGTCCAGCAACATAGCCATTATGTAACTGCTGGTCCCTATTTAGAATTTTTAAAAAATTTAACTTTATTTATTTATTTTAATTTGACCAGAGCGGGGCAGAGGGAGGACAGAGGGAGGAAGAGAGAGAGAGAGAGAGAGAGAGAGAGAGAGAGAGAGAGAAAGGAAGCTGCCAGGTCTGGGACTTGAACCATGGTCAGTCACGTGGGAGCCCAGCACCTTTAACCACCACACCACCTACTGGCCCCTCATGGTTGACCATTATCCTGTGGATCCCTTACTGCTAGCCATGGTGAATCTAAATAGGTGATCCCCACTGATGGTCCTTACTAGAGCACAGTTCCTCTGTCTCCATCACCAAATATGCACTTTTTTTTTTTTGGAGATATTTTCGCTATAGGGTGCGTGCGTTCGCCGGACAGACAGAGAGAGACAGAGAGACAGAAAGCGAGAAATCACCCCCCAGGGGTGATGGTCACGCCGCAATCCCTTCTCCTCCATTCTCCTCTCGGGATCTTGGGCACGCATGCACATGCGCCCGGTGAGAGAACTACTGAAGCCAGATAAAAAGTATCCTTTAAGCTCAGTCTTTCACATGTGTCATGGGAGAGGTATGTACAAGTACTAGAGACTTCTACCACTATGAACTTGGATGAGCTTTGTCATCTTTCTGGGTCTCAACTTACTCATGTTTAAAGAAAGTGAAGATGATACTTTTAAAAGAGCATGGGCTCTGAAGTTAGTGAACCTGGAGTTAAATTTGGGTTCCATTCTTTTAACTATGTGGCCTTTGAAGGCATCATTTCTCTTGGCAACAATCTCCTTATCAGTAAAATGGAGATTATATCCATCTTGGGCTGTTGCGTGTCCAGTCCAAAGTTGGGCAGGTAAAAGATTCTCTAGTAGCAGTAACCTGCAGCGCTTAAGGTTTGCAGCCTTTTCAGTCTGAGTTTCAGTTGGGTTTCCATCCTGTGAGTGGGGAGCCCTCTAGTGTTCATTAGATGAATGACAGCTATACAGTCCTATTCCTTAGGTTCTCCCTGTGGTAGAAGTGGAGAGGTCAGAGGCTACACAGTTCTAGAACACAAGAGCCCAACTCCCCGGGTTACCTCGGACCATTGTGACTGGTGCTCAGGGCTTTAAGAATTTGGGTCTATACTGAAGCTCTGCTTGAGAAGTAAAAACATATCAGAAAGAAAAGCCAGATCCCCAGCCGTGTGGGATTGACACAACAGGGCTGACGATGGGAAAACAGGAAAGGAGGCACTAGAGATTTCTGGATATCTAAACTATCCCAGCAGTCGCAATTGTTTGCTTATTTACTTTGTACTGATAGAAAGAATTATGAACTTGTGAGACCAAAGAGAAACAATGGGAGAAACAATATGACTTGGGGTGAAAAAGCTCAGTGGAGGGCTCAGGTGGGGGAACGAGGAGAAAGAAAGCCACAAAACTAAGACCGACAGCTGGCCAGATTCCAAAGGGCAAGAAAATGAGGAAGCCAGGGTCCTATTTGGAATGTTGAGAAAACAGGTGTCACAGTCCAGGAAATATCATCCTTCCGGAAGGCCTCTGGAATCCACTGTGTGAGCTCATTTCGAGTTGTCACAATAATGAGGCATTCACCTCCTTCAGGGCTGCGGTTCCTAACATGTTCTCCTGCGCTTCGGATAGTTCTTCACAATGAAGAGTTGTGCTGCCCTTATTGTGAAATACCAGGCTACTCCAGAAAGCCAATCTATTAATAGCTTGTCCAACTGTAAAACGGAGGTAATAATCTATTGCACGGGGTATTTGTAAAAACGCTTTTCCACAAACAGAAAAATATTTGTTGCTACCGCAGTTGTTAGTTATAATTACGAGTTATATTTATCTCAGGGAGCCCCTAAATCCCTCCGCTGGAAATCATGGGCCAGGATAGCTCCTAGGAAGACTAGCAGATTCTGGGAAGGCTGCGCCGCGGGAGAAGCGAGTGCGGGAAGCCCACTCACCGGAAACCATTCCTCCCGCAGACGCGAACGTCTGGGAACCACATTGCCCAGCAGACCTCGAGGCCACGGCCGGCGCTCGCGCCGTGCATTCTGGGATCAGTAGTACCTGGGCCCCATTGTTGGCCTCCGTCGTCCAGCACCAGGAACTCGCTTTCCCGGCTTGCCGCGCGGCCCGGGGGGGTGCATCTCCGCGACCAGGAAACGGGAAAGATGGCGGCTGCTCGGCGACGTTGAGGCCGCGTTGGGCGGTTCAGATTTAGTGTGGTGAGTCCCAGGCGGTGGAGGCGGTCCCCGAAAGCTTGCAGAGGGGGCGAGTGTTGGGGCCTGGCTGTGGCTCCTGCTTCTGGGACTAGGCGGAAAAGAATGGCTCAGGGCTGGGGCACGAGCCCGGGCAGCTCTGGCGGGCAGGAGCGAAGGGGCGCGGGCCCCAGAGGGAGTGTTGGTTGCTGGGGGCACGGACCACCTCCCTGGACCATGTTAGGGTTGCAGACCTTTGGCCACAGGCACAGTGCCAGCGATACCTGCAGCCTGACCTTATTCTATCGTGCTTCCAGTAGCCCTTGGCTTCAGCCGAATCGGAACTTTGTTTTTTCTCGCAGAACCCCGTCCGTGCTTTCCCGCCTCTGCACTGTCTGCATTACTTCTTTGACCGGGAATTGTTGATCTCTCAATTACATATCTTTAAATTCTATTCACGTATAAATTAGGCTCAAGAACTTCTTCTGCAGAGCCTTCCGAATCCCGTTTCACAAATAAAAGGACACTACTTCCTTACTCTTTCTTCAAATTAGTACTTCTTCCTCGCCTTCATCTTGGTGTGTGTGCTATACCGTCTATTTCTATTATTTATTTACTGTTTTTCAGGTTTTGGCTGTGGGGCCAGTGGGCTCACCAGAGATAGTAAGAGGGAAAGTGAGAAATCACCCTCCAAGGGGAGGACTGTGCTGCAGTCCTTTCTCCTCCAGTTCTCTTCTTGAAATCTTGGCACATAGATGCCTGCGTGGTTTTCAAGCTGCTAGGTCTGGTATTTGAACTTCAGGCGCCCATGTGAGAAACCAGCTTTAACCACCTTGTCACCTGCTGGCTCCCCTCCCCTCTATTTCTAAAACTTACTGTGGACCGGATTTCCTTTTGTAACTCATGCAACGTCATGCCTTGCATACAGTAGATGTTTGAGAAATAGGTAACTGAGTTTAAAAGAAAGAAAGAAAGAACTGCCCCTGTATCTAGCAATTTGACAGGACTGCTGCTGGGAAACATGACAGTTGGCCTGGTTATCCATAATAAAAGTTGCCTTTATTTACCTCCTTGTTATTCTCACTTAGCGTTTTCTTCCATACTTCTCTTCTTGGGCTTCTGCTCTCTCCATGCCATTGAAACAGATTCCGTCAAGGTCACCAGCATCTCCAGATTTCCAAATCCAATGGTAACTTCTCTACCCGACATTTCTTCTCCACTTCAGTGGTACTTGACATGTTGAGCACACTCTCTTTGAAAAAATATTTTCAAATTTTTTGCTGCAGTACTTTCCATGTCGATTTCTTTTAGTTTTTTTTTTTTTTTTTTTTTTGGTCTTTTCTCACTGGTTGCTGCTTTTCTCTCGTCTTCAACTCTGGCTCCTCTGACCAGTAAGTGTAGGCGGTGCCAGAACTCAATCCTGTGTCCTCTATTTTCTTTTTTAACTGCCTACATAAGTAATATCAGTTAGTGCTCAATGGCTTTAAAAACCGTCTATGTGTGATGACTCATATTTTTGTCTCCAAATCCTCTCTTCTGAGTTCTAGCTTTGCATTTCCTTCTGTCTTCTTGGAGTCTCCATTTGGTTGACTTACTGACATCTCACACAGCCTGGCCTCCTAAATCTTTGTTCTCCAGTGTTGTCTGGTTGGCTCACTAATAGCGCCACTAATAGGTTGCTCAAACCATAAATTTGGCAGCTATCTTTGTGTCCCCTCTTT
>NW_006205509.1:3040308-3056686 GCF_000334495.1 Tupaia belangeri chinensis
CATTTTTTGAGAGCGATTTTTGCTATAGGGCTTGTGCACTCACTGGAGAGACAGACAGAGAGACAGAAAGTGAGAAATCACTCTCCAGGGGGATGGCCATGCTGCAGTCTCTTCTCTTCCATTCTCCTCTTGGGACTTTGGGCACACACGCACATATGGCCCAGCATGAGTTTTTTTTGTTTTGTTTTGTTTTTGAGAAGTTTTTGCTACAGGGTGTGTGCACTCTACAGAGAGACAGAAAGTGAGAAATCACCCCCCCTCCCGGGAGGATGTCCACATTGCAATCCCTTCTCCTCCATTCTCCTTTCGAGATCTTGGGCACGCACGCACATGCACCCAACGTGAGTTTAAGTCACCAGGTCCAGGGCTCGAACTGCGGTCGACTACATGGGAGTCCAGTGACATAGCCATTACACTAACTGCTGGTTCCCCCAGCATAAGTTTTAAGTTGCAAGGTCTGGCGTTCGAACTGGGATCAACTATGTGGGAGTCTAACAATGTAATCATTATGCCATCTGTTGGTCCCTCTCTCTTCACTTTGAAGTCCTATCAGTTCTGCTTTCAAAATATACCTTGGGGGCCAGACAAAGGTGGTGCAGTGGCAGAATACTAGGCCTTTAGGCGGCAGTTTCATGTGGGAAGTTTCCTGGTACAAGTTCAAGATGAGTACTTGCCCACAATCTGCGGCTGACTGAAGGCCAGAGGTATGTTGTGGTGCATCCTGTTGTAGTATGGTGTTCTGTGGTCCCCACATAGGGAGGGGACAGAACAAACTCCCACTCTAACCTTTCATGACAGTAGGCGGTACAGACTGTCAAGGCTGTGAAAATCTGAATAAGGAATGTCAGTTTCTTTTTCTCTCTTTCCGCTCTCTGTCTCTCTCGGGTGAGCACACGCACCCTATGGCAAAAGTATCTTTTTTTTTTTTTTTAATTAATTGAACTTTATTTATTTATTTACTTACTTATTTTCAATTTGACCAGATAGGGACAGAGTGAGAGAGAGGGAAGTGATAAAGCAAGCCACCAGGTCTGGGACTTGAATCGCAGTCAACCATGTGGGAGTCCAGCACCCTTAACCACTACGCCATCTGCAAAAATATCTTTAAAAAAAAAAGTGTCTAATGGTCTTGTGTACCTCTTACCAAGTTACTCTGATTGTATAACTAGAAATACATATCTTTTATTTTTATGTTTTTGCTGTATGGTGTGTGCGCTTGCTAGAGAGAGAGAGAGAGAGAGAAGAGGAAGACAGAGGAGAGTGAGAAATCACTGCCTGGGGGGATGGCCACATTGCAATCTCTTCTCCATTCTCCTCTCAGGGTCTTGGGCACACACACATATCTGACATGTTTTTCAAACAGCCAGGTCCAGGACTTGAACCATGGTGTTGGCCATTGTTAATCCTTAATCTCCATGCCACTGACTGGCCCTTGTTTCCTCATTTATCAATAAATCCAGGTTTTCTTGTGGTGCTAACTATAATCCAGATTTCAAAGTTAAACTTTGTTTTTCCTTCTCCGTGTTTTGAGCTTTCTTTTTGAGCTCAAGATCATTTATCTCTTCTGGATTTATATGTGTTGTCTGCTCCTGGTGGGCTGGCAGAAATAACTGATTCCTAAGATAAGCAATATAAGTTGTTTCTAGAAATAGCCAGTATACTATTCATTTACTTAACAATTGTTGTAATACTCTTGCAGTCTAATTGTAAAAAGATGTTGTATATTCGTTGTACGTGTTAGAAATGGATGTGTAAAAAGGAATCCAGGGAGACACTGTAGTATGGTGAGTAAGAATGGACCTCTGGTACTAGACTGCCTGGAACTCTGCCACTTACTAGCTTTGCATCCTCAGGCAAGTTATTTTATACACCTGAACTTGAGTTTTCTCCTCTCTAAAGTAGGTATCCTAATAGATCTGCCTTATAGGGTTATTTTGAGATTAAGTGAATTATATATGAACCATTTAGAATAGTACCTAGTTAATAATTATTGTTCTTACCCACAACAGATGGCAGGAGAGCTGGCTGACAAAAAGGACCGTGATGCATCACCTTCCAAGGAGGAAAGGAAGCGATCACGCACGCCCGACAGAGAGCGGGATAGAGACCGAGACCGGAAGTCCTCCCCATCTAAAGATAGGAAGCGGCATCGTTCCAGGGATAGACGTCGAGGAGGCAGCCGTTCTCGCTCTCGTTCCCGTTCCAAGTCTACAGAGAGGTAAAGTAACTTTCTGTGTCTGTTATGTGAGAAGGGAGAGTACATTTCAAATGTCTCCATTCTTGGTTTCTGTGATGCCTGCAGTATGAGATATCTGTTAGGTTGCTGGGAAAGTCAGGACATATTTTTCTTTTTTTTGGGAGAGGTTTTTGCTATAGGGTGTGTGCGCTCGCCAGGAAGACAGAGGGACAGACAGAAAGCAAGAAATCACCTCCCCGGGGGGAAGGCCATGCCGCAATCCCTTCTCCTCCACTTTCCTCTTGGGATCTTGGACACGCATGCATACGCGTGATCCTGGACTCAAACCACAGTCAGCTACATGGGATTCCAGTGACGTAGCCATTAGGTCATCTGCTGGTCCCAATGACGTGTTTTTCTATGCAAAAATGTATCATGACTTTCCTGACAACCCAATAGTTTCATACCTTGATCTACCCTATCCCACTTGGACCTGCAATGTTTTCAGTTTTCCTCAACCACCCAACTCTCAAGGTTAAGAGGCATCTTGTGAGATGAAGGTTCACGGGATCAGGAAGGTTCACATAGTCCATAGGCTACCATTGCCATTAATACCTAGCAGTACAACTGATCTACAAGGGTATTTCAAGAAGTTCCTGGAAAAATGAAATTAAAGTATGAGTTTATTTTTGTGCAAAATATTTTTGAAATCCATGCATAGTTTTTTCTTTCTTTTTTTTTTGAAGAGGTTTTTGCTATAGGGTGCGTGTGCTCGCCAGACAGAGAGAGAGAGACATAGAGACAGAAAGCGAGAAATCACCCCCAGGGGGGATGGTCATGCCGCAATCCCTTCTCCTCCATTCTCCTTTCGGGATCTTGGGCACGCACGCATACGCGCCCGGCGTGAGTTTTAAGCCACCGGGTCTGGGACGCGAACCGTGGTCGACTACATGGGAGTCCAGCGACATAGCCATTACGCTAACTGGTGGTTCCCCATGCATAGTTTTTTCAAGTTACACATTTCCATGAACATATTGAAACCTCCCCCTTGCCCCTGTAAGATCCTAGAATTCCCTTGTAACTTCCCTAGGAAACACACTTCTCAATTTGTGAAACATTTCTTTGGGGGACCAGCAGTTAGCGTAATGGCTATGTCACCGGACTTCCACGTAGTCAACTGCAGTTCGAGTCCTGGACCCGGTGGCTTAAACTCACGCCAGGCACGTGTGCGTGCGTGCCCAAGATCCCGAGAGGAGAATGGAGGAGAAGGGATTGTGGCGTGGCCATCCCCCCTGGGGGGTGATTTCTCACTTTCTGTCTCTCTGTCTCTCTCTGTCTGTCTGGTGAGTGCACACGCCCTATAGCAAAAACCTCTCCAAAAAAAGAAAAAAAAAAACATTTCTTTGGGAAAAAAGAGCATGGGAACCTTATAGGGCTTCAGTGAAACAAGATATTCTAGAAATATCAAATGATTTCTTAAATTTGCTTGCTTTCAGAGATCGACGGCACAAAGAACGAGAACGAGATAAGGAGCGGGATCGGAATAAGAAGGACCGAGATCGAGACAAGGATGGGCACAGACGGGACAAGGACCGTAAACGATCCAGGTACCTGAGTACTTAAAGGGATTGTTTCCCTGTCTTCATTTCTGCACCCGAGGTGGCTCAGCTTCATAGGAAAGCAGATTTTTCAAACCCGTCTTCTTGGTAGTTATTACAGAACTATCTTTCTTGGAAAGCATGTGTCTTCTTCTTAAGAAAGTATAATAGTGAATGGGGACCAGTAGGTGGCACGGTGGTTAGGGTGCTGGATACTCCCACATGGCCGACCGTGGTTCGAGTCCCGCATCTGGTGGCTTGCTTTCCCACTTCCACTTTCCCTCTGCGTGTGCTCTCTCTCTCTCTCTCTCTCTCTCTGGTTAAATTAAAATAAAAGAATGAATAAATAAAATTGAATAAATAATTCTTTAAAAAAAAAAAAAAGACAGTATAATAGTGAAGTCACAATCCTTTGAGGCTCAACATCTTCTTAGAATTTAGAAATTAGGGACCAGCCAGTGGTGTGATGGTTAAGGTGGTTGGATCCTGCATATCCAACTGTGTAGATCGAATCCTGGATCCAGTGGCCTGAAAAACATTCCAGGCATGTGCACATGCATGCCTAAAATCTTGGAGGAGGAAATGGAGAAGGAACTGTGGTGTGACCATTCCCCAGGGAAAGTGCTTTCTCACTTTCCCTCTTTGTCTCTTTCTCTCTTTGGTCAGTTCTTGTGCGGTATGGCAGTTTAAAATACACACACACATATACACATATATACATATGTGTGTGTGTGTGTGTACATATATTTATGTATGTATGTGTGTATATATATGTATATGTGTGTGTGTATATATGTGTGTGTGTGTGTGGTCTGGGGCTAGCAGTGGCATGATGGTTAGGGCTCTGGACTTCTACTTGGTCAACTGTGGTTTGAGCCCTGGACCTAGCGGTTGCTTTCTTATTTTCTCTCTTTCTCTGTCTCTTTCTTGTGTGTGCGTGTGCCCTTTCACAAATTAAAATTGAATAAAATTATTATTTATATATAATTATAAATTATGTATATTATATATATAATATATATTATATATATAATATATATCATGGCCTTGTCTCCCTATCAGTCTTTATATTCATTATTTCATACATGCATGCACGCATGCCTGGTGTGAGTTTTAAACCACCAAGTCTGGGACTCGAACCATGGTCAACTACACGGGAATCTAGCTACATAACCATTACACCATCTGCTGGTCCCAAATAATAATATATTTTAAAAAAGAAAGAATTAGTCTGAAAAGGTTACCAGCCTACAAAACATTTTCTCTAACTCTATCGGACCATTCAGTTTCTTCCCCAGGATATATAATGTGTATTTATTGAAATAAATAACTCAATGCCAGGTCCAGCAGGTGGAGTGGTGGTTAAGATGCCGAACTCCCACATGGTCGACTGCAGGTTAAGTCCTGGACCTGGTGGCTTGAAACTCACATTGGGCGTATGTACATGCATGCCCAAAATCCGAAGAGGAAAATAGAGGAGAAGAAATTTTGACGTGGCCATCCCCACAATCCCTTCTCTATTCTCCTCTTGGGATTTTAGGCACGCCTGCACATGTGCCTAGCGTGAGTTTTAAGCCACCGGGTCCCAGGCTTGAACTGCAGTTGACTATGTGGGAGGCCAGCAACATAACCATTAAGCTATCTGTTGGTCCCATCTATGCAAAGCTCTTAACTGACCCTCAATTTGTAAGTTAGAATTCAAAAGAGAGGACAGAGTAAAGAGTGTTCATAACAGAAACTCAGTGAGGTGTTTTTAGATCACTTGTACATTAACCTTCAAGCAAGTTGAGGGGAAGATTGCTGGGAATGGTAGGAAGGAAAGAGGATGATGGGATGTACATGGCGGTGTCTTCTTGACTTGTGGAGTGGCTATGTAGGCCAAACTCATTGCCTATTATAAGGTTAAGGAGGATTTTTTGTTTCCAATGTGCAGCTGCTGGTGGAAGGATTTTATTTTTGTTCTTTTTGATTTGCTATAGGGCATATGTGCTCATCACAGAGAGACAGAGACAGAAAGTAAGAAAGCAGCCCTCAGGGGGAATGCCCACACTATAATCCCCTCTCCTCCATTCTGGGATTTTGGGCATGTGTGCATACATACCGGCATGTCTGAGACTCAGACTGCAGTCAGCCACATGAGATGGAGTTGCTTTAACCACTGTGCCACCAGCTGGCTCTGGAGTGAAGGTCCACATCTCAGAAGAGGAAATAAGTCTGAGAAAAGGAGATTCCTGTAGAATGAGGTCAAAACCAGGCCATAATTAGGTTTCTGAGCAGGCAGATGGCCATGCTTGCTAAGAGAGCTTGACGACATGATAGTGGACCATGGGCCAGTCTGTTGAGTCATGGGAAAACTTCATCCTCTTTTTGGGGCTAAGCCTGAATTTTAGTCAGGGGCTCAATTAAGATAGCAATTTTGGGGCCATCAGGTAGTGTGGAAGTTAAAGCAACTGGATTCTACATGGCCAACTGTGTGTTTTGAATCCTGGACTCAGCAGCTTGAAAATCATGCTGGATGTGTGTGTGCACGCCCAGGATCCTGAGGGGAGAATGGAAGGAAGGGGATTGTGGTGTGATCACAGTCCCCACCTCTCGGGGGTGATTTTTCACATTCTCTCTCAGTTCCTATCTCTGTCTCTGGCGAATGCATGTACCCTGTAGCAAAAAATTTAAAAAAATAAAAATAAAAAAGGATAGCAATTTGGACCTTTCCTTTTCTGTTCCTTTTTCTTAAAGTTTATCACCTGGCCGAGGAAAAGATTTTAAATCTCGGAAGGACAGAGACTCTAAGAAGGATGAAGAGGATGAACATGGTGATAAGAAGCCTAAGGTAAAAGAAGAGAAAGGCTTTTTTAAAATCTTCTTCAGCGTGTGCCCTGTTTTGTTGATTTTAAAGAGAGAGCCTTTATGAACTGAAGTCCTATGTTTTTATTTTCAGGCCCAGCCATTGTCCCTGGAGGAACTTCTGGCCAAGAAGAAGGCTGAAGAAGAAGCTGAGGCTAAGGTAAAAACTGGGAGGTCTGTCTGAGTCCACTTGGACCTCCATAACAAAACACTGCAGACATTTTCTCATAGTCTGAGGTCAAGGTGTTGGCAGGGTTGTTTCACTGAGGCCCCCCCCCGGCACATGGTCTTCTCTGTGTGCCCACTTGTCACTGGTGTCTTTTGTGTCCAAATTTCCTCTTCTTATAAGGACATCAGTCAGATTGAATTAGGACTTGCCATAGTAGTCTCTTTTAACTTACTTAACTCTTTTTATTAATATAATTTTTTATTTTATTTTATTTATTCATTCATTTATTTTAATTTGACCAGAGAGAGACAGAGAGAGAGAAAGAGTGAGAAAGCAAGCCGCCGTGTCTGGGTCTCAAACTGTGGTCAGCCATGTGGGAGTGTCCAGCACCTTAACCACCACACCACCTGCTGGTCCCGTTAACTTACTTAACTCTTTAAAGACTATCTCTTGGGGACCAGCAGGTGGTATAGTGGATGAGGTGCTGGACACTCCCACATGGCTGACCACGGTTCAAGTCCCAGACCTGGTGGCTTGCCTTCTCACTTTCCCTGTCTCTCTCTTTTTCTCTCTCTTTCTGTCTCTCTCTGGTCAAATTAAAATAAATGAATGAATAAATAAATAATTACATATTAAAAAAAAGAACTTCCCCCACCTCTTATAAAAAAAAAAAGACTGTCTCTTAAGGGACCAGCAAATGCATAATGGTTGTGCCGCTGGACTCCCACATAGTTGACTGCTGGTTCCAGTCTTGGACCCGGCAGCTAAAAACTCAGTCCAGGCATGTGTGTGTGCGTGCCCAAGATCCTGAGGGAGAATGAGAGAAGGGATTGTGGTGTTGCCATCCCCCCAGGGGGCATGATTTCTTGCTTTCTGTCTCTCTTGGCGAGCATACACACCCTATAACAAAAATCTCTCTAAAAAAGAAAAAGACCTTCTCTTCAAAATAGTTACATTTTGAGGTACTAGGGGGTTCAAGCTTCAACACAGGAATTTCAGGGGACCAAATGCTGGCACCGTGGTAAAACGCATACTCTGTGAGGCCTACCCACATTGGGAGGTTCCAGGTTTGTGTTAGGGGACTTCCCTGTGTATGCCAGGCACATGTGCTCCCGTGATCCAAGGCTGGCAGAAGGTTGGGGTGTAGGGGCAAGCAGGTGGTGTGGTGGATAAGGGTGCTGGGCTCCCACATGGCTGACCGCAGTTCAAGTCCTGTACCTTTCTGGTCAGATTAAAATGGATGAATAAATATAATAAAGTTAAATAAAAATAATTCTTAAAAAAATAAAAGACTAGGGTGTGTTATGGGGTCACGATCCTGTTGGGGTTGTTGCCTCTCTGTCTCTGTCCCTCTCTCTCTGTGTCATTAATAGAAAAAAATAAGTAAACTTTAGAAAAATAAGAATTTGGGGGCGGAGAGGCGAAGTTCAGATCATAACAGGGTCTTTGGCTATTTGTGTTTTCCTCAGCAGATTTAATGCACAAGCCGCTATTTTGGATTCTCTGCCATCTCATCGGTGATGTGATTGCACTCTCTCCTCAGGCCCTTTGTTTACAGCTCCGATCTCTTTTGCAGCCCAAATTTCTCTCCAAAGCTGAACGAGAGGCTGAAGCTCTAAAGCGGCGGCAGCAGGAGGTCGAAGAGCGGCAGAGGATGCTCGAAGAAGAAAGGAAGAAAAGGAAACAGTTCCAAGACTTGGGCAGGAAGATGTTGGGTTCGTTTGTGTAGCCCCCCAATGGGTAGGAAAGCATCGACAGGGATTAGAGTGTCTTCTCAGGAGAAGAAACCTGTTTACCCTGGTTGAGGAGGGAATGATAAGCTCTGGCCCTGTAGCCTACCGGTTGAAGCTAGCTCCCATATAGCTAATTGGGGTTCAAATCCCAGTCCCTGACTTAGAAAATATGCCAGGTGCATGTGTGTGTGTGCCCCAAATCCCAGCAAGATGGAGCTATGGAGAAGAGATTGCAATGTGACCGCATCCTATTAGGGATGCTTTCTCCTTTCTCTCTGGTGAACGCTTGCACTCTGACCAAAAAAAAAAAAGAGAGAGACGATGTCAGAAATTTATGAGAAAACCGTTTTTCTGTTAGGTTTGCATTTTCTTTGTATCATAAATCCACCCCTTTTTTTCCCTCACTTGATGTCCATTGTCTAGGCTCCCTCTATTCCCTCTTTATTTCCTTCTACTACCAAAGCACTTAGCCTGCTTTGCTTTCCTTGGCCTGCAGAAGACCCTCAAGAACGGGAACGTCGGGAGCGCAGGGAGAGGATGGAGCGGGAGACCAATGGCAATGAGGATGAGGAAGGGCGGCAGAAGATCCGGGAAGAGAAGGATAAGAGCAAGGAACTGCATGCCATTAAGGTGCAGCTGTGGCTCCGCCTTTACCCCCACAACACACACACAAAACGAGGCTTGGCTATTTGGCTATTCTGTGTCTGTGTGACTTGGGTAAGAAGTTGATGGCTTGGCGCTTTCTCCCTGCACAGGAACGTTATCTGGGTGGCATCAAAAAGCGGCGCCGCACGAGGCATCTCAATGACCGCAAGTTTGTGTTTGAGTGGGACGCGTCTGAGGACACTTCCATCGACTACAACCCCCTGTGAGTGGCTTTGTGCATGGGGCTAGGTCTTTTACACTGGGTATGCCTAGAGAGAGCTGATGACCCCAGAGGGAGGAGGAGTAAGGTAAGCTGGGGTGGAGGAATGGTATACCAGTAATCTGCCAGCCCTCTGTGGGAGGAAAGACCCTGGTCAGGAAGGAGACCTGCCAAGTAACGCAGCCTGCCCTTCCCTCCTGCTTCTCTAAACGTTCTTCCCTCTGTTTCAATCCCAGGTACAAAGAACGGCACCAGGTGCAGTTGCTGGGCAGAGGCTTTATTGCAGGTATTGACCTGAAGCAGCAGAAACGAGAGCAGTCACGTTTCTACGGAGACCTAATGGAGAAGAGGCGAACCCTGGAAGAAAAGGAACAGGAGGAGTGAGCGATCAGGGCTGGGGTGGTTAAGCAGAGCCCAGAATCTCTCCAGAAAGGAATTGGAGGATACTGATTTATTCTTCACATCCTTCTCCAGGGCAAGGCTCCGGAAACTTCGAAAGAAGGAAGCTAAGCAGCGTTGGGATGATCGTCATTGGTCCCAGAAGAAGTTAGATGAGATGACAGACAGGGACTGGCGTATCTTCCGTGAAGACTACAGCATCACCACCAAAGGTGGCAAGATCCCCAATCCCATCCGATCCTGGAAAGACTCTTCTCTGCCCCCACACATCTTGGAAGTCATTGATAAGTGTGGCTACAAGGTAAGGGGGCGCTCACTGGCTCAGGAGCCCTGACATGTTGCACCGTCCTAGAGGATACAGACTTAGTTTGGGAATAGAGAACTTAGTTCCTTGAGTGTTCGGTCCCTTCTCTGCCAGTAGGCACCCAGGTGACCTTGCCTGTCACTTTCTTGTGGAAGCACTGGCCTTTAGTGATTGCATTTCTTCATAGGTCCCCATTCCTGTGACTCGTATTTGGTGTCATCCCATGTACTAGTATATGCGCCGGCCCTGTCAGCAGTAGGCCAGGTAGTAAAATTCTGCTTGTACCCACTGTTCTCTCTCTGGATCACGGTAGGAGCCGACACCCATCCAGCGTCAGGCAATTCCCATAGGACTACAGAATCGTGACATCATTGGTGTGGCCGAGACTGGCAGCGGCAAGACAGCAGCCTTCCTCATCCCATTGCTGGTCTGGATCACCACTCTTCCCAAAATTGACAGGTGGGGTCAGCTGGCACCAGTTGGAGTGGGTTGGGCTGGATAGGAAAGGCAACAATGGCAGATGAGTTTAGTTTTAAGTCCATAATCAGAAACCTGTCCATTCTGGGCCAGATATTAGGGAATAATTGGATCATGATAACAAAGTGGCGCATAATTTTGTTCTCGGAAAGGAGTAGTCCCTGGAGAACTTTGCTCTCTTAGCAGCTCTGAATTTTAAGTGGGATCATTGCATTCTATTCCCACCACCTCCCCATTCCCGTAGCTACCCGTAAGAATAACTTCATTTTGCTCCTGTTTGTGGTTGGATAAGAACCAAAGCTCATGAAGGTGTGGACGCCCTGTTTACCACAGGATCGAAGAGTCAGACCAGGGCCCTTATGCCATCATCTTGGCTCCCACTCGTGAGTTGGCTCAGCAGATTGAAGAAGAGACTATCAAGTTTGGGAAGCCGCTGGGCATCCGCACTGTGGCCGTCATTGGTGGCATCTCCAGAGAAGACCAGGGCTTCAGGCTGCGCATGGGCTGTGAGGTTAGTTCCCCTCCTTCTGTGTGAGAAGGCCTTCTGTCTTGGAGCTCTGTTTCTAGTTTCCAAAATAAGTGAAGTGAAATGAAGAAAGGGCCTGCTATATACCAAAGAGAGAGAAATAGATGCTGTCATTTATTGACAACTTATATGCCGGGGATTATACCTCACACTGTACATCATACATATATATGTGTGTGTGTATATATCATACACTCAGTAATTCTCAGTGTATCGTATTTGCTAGCACATCAATTCTGAGAGTAGGGAGGGGCATCCCCATTTTGTAGGTGAAGCTGCAGCTCAGGGTGAAGTCACAGCTGGTGGTGGACAGAGCTGAGATCCACATCCAAAGCCTGTGCTCGTGGTTACTCTTCCAGACTTTGTCATTGGCTTTGTGCATTGCCATCTTTTCAGGAAAGGAGAGAACTTTTTAAAAGTGTGTCCTTGCTATAGGAATTTAGTCTTCTGCAGGCTTCTCAGTGTAATCCTTTAGACAGCTTGGTCCACGGTATCCCTTGGTCTCTCTTTCATTTAAGCAAGTTCCTTCTGATTTTGCCTCCTCTATCTAACCCCTGGACTTTACTTAGACTGTTCATTCCAGAAAAAAGTTAAGGTAGCAACAAGTAATTTCATACCAGTTCTCAAGAACTTTCACTGCTAACTTAACTAGAGGTTGGGGACCAAGTTCCTTAGCATTGGATTGCCCAAGTAGGTGGGTTCACAGGAGAGAAAAGAAGGGGTACCTGCTGAGGCCCTGTGTGAGGACACTGTATCCCCAGATTGTGATTGCCACCCCTGGACGTCTGATTGACGTGCTGGAAAACCGCTACCTGGTACTGAGCCGCTGTACCTACGTGGTTCTGGATGAGGCCGACAGGATGATTGACATGGGCTTCGAGCCAGATGTCCAGAAGATCCTGGAGCACATGCCTGTCAGTAACCAGAAGCCAGACACAGATGAGGCTGAAGACCCTGAGAAGATGTTGGCCAACTTTGAGTCAGGAAAACATAAGTACCGCCAAGTAAGGCTGCTTCTCAGGGCTGGGAAAAGTTGGGCAAATTACCAGACCTAGTTGTGGGCCCTTGTATTAGGTAAGCCCAGGGTGCATGTTACCCGGATAGTGAGGTGTGCTTTGCTCCAGTCCCCTGCAGTCCTAGGGGTGGAGCCGCCCTGGAAAAATGCTTCCAAAGAATCATGCTGCTGCCCAGACCACAGGTGCTAGCAGGTGCTCAGTCCTTCCTGTCATCATAGGATGTAAACAGGTGCTAGGGCAAGATGGGAAGGCAGAGGACACCTTTCTTTTCCTAAGGAATTGGCTGTGAAAGCTTATACTGAGGCTCATTTTAGATTCTTTTTTTTTTTTTTTTAAGAGAGAGATTTTTATTATTGAGCATTTGCACTCGCTGGAGGCAGAGAGACAGAAAGTGAGAAATCACTCCCTGGGTGGATAGCCACGCTGCAGTCCCTTCTCCATTCTCCTCTTGGGATTTTGGGCACACACGCACACCTGCCTGGCGTGGGTTTCAAACCATCAGGTCCAGGACTCAAACTACAGTCAGCCATGTTGGAGTCCAGTGTAACCATTACGCCACACCATCTGCTGGACCCTCGTTTTAGATTCTTTAGCCTGGGTTGAGCTGCCTGCGGTGATAGTAGGCTATGTGATTCCATGTGCCTGGGCCCAGGCCTGAGTCTCCTGTTTTCATAGACAGTCATGTTCACGGCCACCATGCCCCCGGCCGTAGAGCGTCTGGCCAGGAGCTATCTTCGACGACCTGCCGTGGTGTACATTGGCTCTGCAGGCAAGCCCCATGAACGTGTGGAACAGAAAGTCTTCCTCATGTCAGAGTCAGAAAAGAGGTACGGGGGCAGCTGAGCTGGGGAAAATGGTAAAGAGAGGGCTTCAAGAACTCAGCATGAGTGGTGACTGCATGGCAATTTCTCTACGGTGTTAAGGACTTCAGTTTTCTTGTCTGAAGGCCAGGGGTGCTGGAGACCCTGAAGTTGGTGTTTAGAGGTCAGGCTGGGGTGCCTCACCTGGAGTGGGAAGCATTATACATCTCATTTCTCTCCTCTTCCCCTTCTCCCCAGGAAAAAGCTACTGGCAATCTTGGAGCAAGGCTTTGATCCACCCATCATCATTTTTGTCAACCAGAAGAAGGGTTGCGATGTGTTGGCCAAATCCCTGGAGAAGATGGGGGTATGTCTGGCAGGGGGGAGCCAAGTCTGGCCTTTGTGGTGATGCTGTCTGAGATAGAGAGCTCCCAGGCTTCCGCTTTCAGTTCTCACCTGTCCTTTAATCGCACCAGCATTTAACAAGTCAGGGCTGGAGGGAAAAAGGTGGCTTGAGGGGTGAGGAAAGCTGGGTCAGGGGTGAGGAAAGCTGGGGCTCCCCGTCTTCTCCAGCAGTGCCAGCCAAAGCTGCCTTAGGTCTTCATTGAAGTGGGGTGGGCCAGGGAGAGGTTTGGAGACTATCCTGGCAGGGTCTGGGAGTTGGAATAGAGGGTCAAAGCTGTTTGTGATTATGTGTGTTTGGGAGGGGATGCTGGGATGAGGAGGGAGTTGCTGGTAATCGCTGTCCTTTACTCCTGATGCTGTGCTTGAGGGGGAGGAGGTGTTCTTGCTCCTTAGTCCTCCCAACTTCCTTAAATGTCTTGACCCCTGCTTTCCACCCTGACCTCCTGATTTTCCTGCATCTCATCTCTCTGGCTCTGTATCTTCCTACTAGATTGCTTTGCATTTGACCTTACCTTGTCTGTCCTTGGCACATCACACCCCATTCTCTCCTGACCCTTTCTTCACCTGCTTTCTCCTTCTGATGGCTCTTATTCTTTGCTTTGCCTCCTCCCCTTTTCCTACCCCACTGTTTGTCCAACCCTCCTTCTCTGTCCCTATTCTCTTTAACTTTTGTGTTTTTCCATGATCCCATGGTGGTTCTCACCTCACCATTCTTCCAACAGTACAACGCTTGCACGCTGCATGGTGGAAAAGGCCAGGAGCAGCGAGAGTTTGCACTGTCCAACCTCAAGGCTGGGGCCAAGGATATTTTGGTGGCTACAGATGTGGCTGGTCGTGGTATAGACATTCAAGATGTGTCTATGGTGGTCAACTATGATATGGCCAAAAATATTGAAGGTAAGTGCCGAGGAAAGCAGCTTCGATCCAGGGTAAAGTGAAACTCGCTGTCTCTTCCACTCAGAGTCAGGGTGCTGTTGCTGCCATCTCTCATAGCTCCGAGTCTGGGGTTGCATGTCTCAGCGAGAAGAGTTCCTGCCTTTTATCTCACCTGGGTGTGTTGTCCCAGCAGCAGGGACAACACTTCTGTCCTCAGGAGTGTGGAAAAGACCGGAGCTAGGCAACCCTTAGTTGCTGGGCAACCCTCAGTGCGATAGGATGACCACGATCGGTCGTGGTGGGGGGACAGACACCAGTGGAGAGCACTGTGGGCACTGCAGTTCCTGCGGTGTGAGTAGTTAGTGGTTAGAGCTGTGGTGGGTAGGAGGATGCCTTTGGAAGTGCTGGCTTGAGACACTGCTCACCAGGGTCATCTGGTCAAGTGACATGACATTCCCCTCATCCCCCCACCCCTAGATTACATCCACCGTATTGGCCGTACGGGACGAGCAGGCAAGAGTGGTGTGGCCATCACCTTCCTCACCAAAGAGGACTCTGCTGTGTTCTATGAGCTGAAGCAAGCCATCCTGGAGAGCCCAGTGTCTTCCTGCCCCCCAGAGCTAGCCAACCACCCAGATGCCCAGCACAAGCCAGGCACCATCCTCACCAAGAAGCGCCGGGAAGAGACCATCTTTGCCTGACACAGCTCTCTTCCCATGGGTTCAAGGGCGTGCGCTGAAGCTGCCTGCTGTTTCTGCTTCAGGACCCTCACATGCCTCTTTGTAGATCCTCACTCTGGGGTTATGGCAGCTTAGGAAACAATCAGACTCCCTGGCCCAGGCCTTTAGGTATGTAGCCTGAATGGGGGGCTGCAGGAGGAAGATGCTGTCAGAAGCAGGAAGAGCAAACTGGCCCAGCTCTGCCCCTCTGGGGGGCTTGGAGACTGCTCTAGGCTGTCAGCTCTTGCCCCACCATGGGAGCAGCCAAGCGGCTTCTGCTTGACTGAACAGAAACCTGGCTGCCCAATGGGACCTCCTGCGGCACAGACCTGATGTGTAACTGGGCAGACTGTGGCAATGTTATTGCCCTAGATGGCCCAGGGGATCTGGCACCATGAGGATTGTGGAGCTTGGACTCTTGCTGTCACTTTGACAGCTGTTTTCCACTCAGCTTATAAGAAGTGGAAGCCTGCAAATCTGCACGACCCCCTGCCCAGGGGTGCCGTGCATCCTAGGCATCCCACCCCTGGACTTTTCCTAGTGGGTATGGGGACAGGGTGAGTTGGCTGTGTCCATCTTCAAGTCACTGAGTGAAATTTCTGTTTTTTATTCTCTGAGAAGATGAATTTGTATGTTCTGAGAATAAATACATAAATATTAAGGTTGTATCTAGTTCTGGTTAAATCCATCTCCCAGGTTCTCTCAGGCACTACAGAGGACAGGATGGCAGCATTGGGCATATGGGATGGCTTGGCAAATGAAATACACCAAGTGAAGAGCCTAGGGACAGCAGGTGGCATGATAGTTAAGGCCATGGATTCCTACATGGCCAACCACAGTTTGAGTCTCAGACTCGGAAGCTTGAAATCATGCCGGATATGGGACTGGCAGTTGGTGTAATGGCTATGTCGCTGGACTCCATGTAGTTGACTGCAGTCCGAGTCCTGGACCCAGCAGCTTAAATTAACTCAAGCCAGGCGTGTGTGCGTGTGGGCCCAAGATCCCTAGAGGAGAATGGAGAAGGGATTGCAGTGTGGCCTTCCCCCTTGGGGAGTGATTTCTTGCTTTCTGTCTGGTCTCTGTCTTTCTGGTGAGTGCATGTGCCCTATAGCAAAAAAAAACTCAAAAAAGAAAGAAAGAAATGCCTGGTACAAGATCCCCAGAAGAGAATAGAGAAGGGACTGAGGTGTGGCCATCCCCTGGGGGTGATTTCTCTCTCTCCAGTGAGTATATAAGCCATATGGCAAAAACCTTTAAAAAAAAAAAAAGTGTCACGGGCCAGATGGTGACCCAGCAGTAAAGTGTGATGTTCTGCAAGGCAGTCCGGTATAGTTAGGTTCCTGGTTCAGTTCAAGTCCAGAGACTTTTTTTTTTTTTTGGAGAGGTTTTTGCTATAGGGCGCTTGCGCTCACCAGAGAGAGACAGAAAGTGAGAAATCACCCCCCAGGGGGGATGGCCACGCCACAATCCC
>NW_006205509.1:3056887-3063060 GCF_000334495.1 Tupaia belangeri chinensis
ATGCCTCTATGTAGATCCTCACTCTGGGGTTATGGCAGCTTAGGAAACAATCAGACTCCCTGGCCCAGGCCTTTAGGTATGTAGCCTGAATGGGGGGCTGCAGGAGGAAGATGCTGTCAGAAGCAGGAAGAGCAAACTGGCCCAGCTCTGCCCCTCTGGGGGGCTTGGAGACTGCTCTAGGCTGTCAGCTCTTGCCCCACCATGGGAGCAGCCAAGCGGCTTCTGCTTGACTGAACAGAAACCTGGCTGCCCAATGGGACCTCCTGCGGCACAGACCTGATGTGTAACTGGGCAGACTGTGGCAATGTTATTGCCCTAGATGGCCCAGGGGATCTGGCACCATGAGGATTGTGGAGCTTGGACTCTTGCTGTCACTTTGACAGCTGTTTTCCACTCAGCTTATAAGAAGTGGAAGCCTGCAAATCTGCACGACCCCCTGCCCAGGGGTGCCGTGCATCCTAGGCATCCCACCCCTGGACTTTTCCTAGTGGGTATGGGGACAGGGTGAGTTGGCTGTGTCCATCTTCAAGTCACTGAGTGAAATTTCTGTTTTTTATTCTCTGAGAAGATGAATTTGTATGTTCTGAGAATAAATACATAAATATTAAGGTTGTATCTAGTTCTGGTTAAATCCATCTCCCAGGTTCTCTCAGGCACTACAGAGGACAGGATGGCAGCATTGGGCATATGGGATGGCTTGGCAAATGAAATACACCAAGTGAAGAGCCTAGGGACAGCAGGTGGCATGATAGTTAAGGCCATGGATTCCTACATGGCCAACCACAGTTTGAGTCTCAGACTCGGAAGCTTGAAATCATGCCGGATATGGGACTGGCAGTTGGTGTAATGGCTATGTCGCTGGACTCCATGTAGTTGACTGCAGTCCGAGTCCTGGACCCAGCAGCTTAAATTAACTCAAGCCAGGCGTGTGTGCGTGTGGGCCCAAGATCCCTAGAGGAGAATGGAGAAGGGATTGCAGTGTGGCCTTCCCCCTTGGGGAGTGATTTCTTGCTCTCTGTCTGGTCTCTGTCTTTCTGGTGAGTGCATGTGCCCTATAGCAAAAAAAAACTCAAAAAAGAAAGAAAGAAATGCCTGGTACAAGATCCCCAGAAGAGAATAGAGAAGGGACTGAGGTGTGGCCATCCCCTGGGGGTGATTTCTCTATCTCGTTCCAGCAAGTGCTCACGTATTCTATAGCAAAATAAATATATAAAGTTTTTTTAAAAAGAAAGAGACATAGGCTTTTACTAGGAGTTCTCCCAAATGGACTTATATTACACTCTTTATAGTCATTTTTTTGGAGAGGTTTTTGCTATAGGGCGCTTGCGCTCACCAGAGAGAGACAGAAAGTGAGAAATCACCCCCCAGGGGGGATGGCCACGCCACAATCCCTTCTCTATTCTCCTCTCGGGATCTTGGGCACACACGCATACGCACCTGGCGTGAGTTTTAAGCCACCGGGTCCGGGATGCGAACCACGGTTGACTACGTGGGAGTCCAGCGACATAGCCATTACGCTAACTGCTGGTCCCAAGTCCAGAGACCTTGAATAGACCACACATGCACCTGTCCCATCTGTATGCCTGTGTTTTGGGGCTGGCCGAAGCTTGGGCTATGAAGACCCTGTTGGGGGGTGCCTGTCTTGTTGCTTGCTCATGGAAGGAGAAAAAAATGCCAAGGGTTTTGGCTGATAGCCTAAGCCACTCTTTGGTACTTGAGTGGAGATAGAAGAGCCTTAGTAGCAGGACCATAATGGATGGTCCCTCTACTCTAGCTTGTGTAGCTCCTGGACATGTCCTAGACCCCTCTAGGGAGCTTCGCACCATGATGAGAAAGAGCAGTTGTGAGATTTGGGCAGGTGAGGCACAGCGGGAACCACTCTCCTACCCTGCTGCTGTGTGTCCGCTACCAGTCTTTGTACCTTGGGGCTCTAAATGCTGGGTCATTGCTCATGGGCAAGCCTAGTGAAGGAGGGGTGGCCACAGGAGGCATCAAGGGGTGAAGAGCTGGACAGAGTTAGGTGCTGAGGGCCTCAGCCCTGCGGCCCTCACATCCATATGCCCTTCCTTACCCCTTGGGAAGAGCTGGGCAAGTGGAATTGAAGCTGGAGCTACTCCTAGGGCTTTTCTGACCTGCTATCAGGACAGTGCAAAGTGGTGACTAGGCCTCTTCCCCACCTCCCAGAACTAGTCCCTTCTGTGCTGCTGAGTGTCCCTGCAGACACCTGTGTGTTAAGGAGCTGGGTGGAGGTGCCTCCCCCAGCTCCGCCCTTTCCTTTTCCCACTCAGTGGGTCCTTTGAGAGAAGGGAGGTCAGAATATGTCTTTACCTCCCTGAGACTTGGGCCACGTGGTGAGCCTGCTGCCTGAGCCACAGTCATAGAACAAGCCGGAGGGACTGTGCATGGTGTTTATTAGTGATGACAGTGAGGTGGGGCAGGGTCTTGTGGAGCATGCTCTGGAGGTCACACACTAGAGCTGTAAGGCAGGAGTAGCTGGGTAGACAGGGCCTCTGGGGACTGCCCACTGGGTCCTCTCTCTCCCCATCTAACCCTACCCTAACAAGCGGCAGCTAGGAGTCAGGGAACAAAGTCTGGAGCCCATGTCTCCCAGGAGGCATGAGGGACAAGAACTGGAATGACAGGATGCAAGGGCGAAAGAATGAGAGAGGCAAGGAGGCCCCCGAAGCTGTTCCACGCATTCTCTGCTACACGTGCCCTCCCTCCCCAAACCCCCAACCCAGGCTGGTTCCCATCTGCCATTTGGCTCATCTATACGCTGTGGTCTTGTTGGATGTTTGATGCTCCCTGGCAAGGTAAGATCCCTTTCCTCCAAGAGCTGCAGCTGGGACCTCTGCTCCAGCCTAGCCTGCCTGCTGCTCCAGTCTTGTGTGTGGATGCCCACTGCAGCTTTCAGACGGGAGCCACCCTGGTGGGCTTCGGTTGTCTCATTTCTAACATGTGGCAGTGAGGTGAGTGGAGGCCTCAGACCGCAAAACACAGCCCCCGAGTCCCTTGACTATTAGGACCTGTGCCTGCTCAAGGACCTTGTTTCTCCCTCATGCCATACTGCCCATACCCCACCTTCTTGTCACTTTGAGGAGGCATCCCTTCCCTGAGTCTGTGGGAAGGCCCCTACCGAGGGGATCCTGGCCTGAGGGCACTGCCCAATGGGACAGCTTCTTGTGCAGGAGAGGAAGGTGCCAGGGGTGCAGAACACACTGCTAGTACCTGGAATAGGAGCCTAGGGGAGTCACTGTGCCCAGAAGGTGAGGGGGCTCCCTGTTTCTCCCAGAACCTTGGGACTACAGGCAGCCCTAGAGCTGGGGCTGGGCAGGGGGTTGTGGGGGCTGAGCCTAGTGCCAGCCTAATGCCAGTCTACCTCCAACCTGCCTGGAGTGGGCACCCCAGCCAGCTGCGCCTGTGCCTGCCAGGGTAGGGTAGGGCAGCAGGAGGCGGTCAGTAGCTATCCTTGGGCCAAGGCCGGTTGCGCTGCCAGTTCCGGTCATTGTGGTTGTGCTCCGAGTCCTGGGCTAGGAGCCGGTCTTGAGGGTCATGGCCGTTAGCACTAGGCAGCCCCGAGGTGTGTTGGCGGTGAGGCTGGTACAGGTCCTGGTAAGCGTCTGCATAGTCCTCTTCCAGGTGGCGGGAGCTACGCTGTGAGGATCCTGTCCAGGCTTGGCGGGAGCTCTCGCTGGCCTCATCCGAGGGCATCAAGCTGTCCCGCTCCAGGGGTGAGTGCTCCTCACCACGCTCCCCCAGCAGCTGCTGGTTCTGGGGACCACACAACAGCTCTAAGTGAGGCAGCGCACACCTCACCTTGGCCTCCCTCCCACATCTGGTGGGTTGGGGGCTTCTTCCCCCTCAGCTCCCAGTTTCCAGCCACAGGAACAGTGTGAGGAAGAAACATGCACGTGCACTCTTCCTCCTCAGATACAGACACCTGAAGCTCACTCCACAGCAGGCTCTGCCTTCAAGATGACTGGGAGAAAGGTTTGGAGGGTGCGTTTCTCTTGACCCCTAGAAAACTGATCTCTGGTTACCCATCTCATTGATTTATGCCCTCTCTTGTCAGGAAATTCCTCTGTCCATCTGCACTAGCTCTGTACGGCAGAGCTGAGCATTCTGCAGTCCTCTGGCCCAGAGGCCAAATGCAGGCCTCCGGGCAGGGGAGGGGTGGGGCTCTGGTGGCTTAGTCGGAGCATCTGTGCTCACTATAGATGGTTACCTGGAGTCCAGGGATGGCACTGGGAGGGCCCAGAAGTCCAGGGCCAGGGGCTGGGTGGTGGGTGGCCCGCCAGTAAACCTCTAGGTACTCAGCCAGGTGCTCGCAGGCATCCTCCAGCTGGTTCTCATCCAGAATCACATCAAATGACTCCTGCACGGGGAGTGGTGAGGGCAGGATGGTGGCTTTCTCTCTGTAGCAGCACCCCACCCATCCCTGCCACTCGTGCAGCCTGGCAGAAGGACTGCAGGAGTAGCTGATCCTGACACTCACTGGTGGGCACTGAACCAGCTTGTCATACGCCATCATCTGTACAGTCAGGTGCTTCATCTGTGACTTCCCCCGGGAGCGGATGAGCCTCTGGAGTACCTGAGTACAGAGAGAAGGGTGGGCCTGGAAAGCTGCGCATGCCCCCTCCACTCGTGATATGGCATCAGAACAGACAAGGACGACTCAGGATGGCATTAGGGGGCCGCAAAAGAGGAGAATCCTGGGGCCACATTCCAGGAGGGCATCCTGGGGCCTCCACCACTCCTGCTGACTCACCTTGGGTGACGATACTTTGACGAAGACGATGATGGGGGCCAGTGAGGTCTTGGCCAACTGAGCTGGGTGGTTGATGGTGTCAGCATCCAACACTACTAGCTGCAGGGATTTGGCCAACTCGAATATGCGCTCGATCTCACTCTGTACTTCAGCTAGGGGGCGAGGGAGCGGCAATGCTCACCAGGGGTCCACCCACCGCTTCCTCCACCAGGCTGAGGGCTCCCAAAAGGTGGATGGGAAGGAATTGGAGGGAGAGGGTATTCATCACGGCCTGGGCAGGCAGAGGAACAGGGAATTGAGGAGAGTGGGGCGTCTTCTTGCTGATCCTGGGGCAGGTAGACAAGGAACTGGGGACGAGGAGAGGGAGGAAGAAGGGTCTCCCTAGTGCTCAAAGGGGTGGATAAGCAGGAGATGGACTTCTCACCAATGCTGGACCGGGCGGAGGAGCGCTCAATGATAGTCCTCTTGCCGGGATTGTTGAGCACAGATCGCTTTGCCAGAGAGAGGTCAGCTGTGACGCGAGTGATGGAGATCCTGGGGTGGGTGTGGACAATCGGCTCACTTCTAACCCTGAAGCTGAGGCTCTTCTAACCAACTCCCACCGCCTTTAGGGGAAACATACAGCGATCTTCTCTCTAGTTCTCATGCCACCCCAGGTCAGAGTAGCTTACCTGCCATCAAACCTATGTTTGAGGAAGTCAAAGAGAGCCTTCTGCATCATGTCTGTGACCTGGGGGAAGGGCATGGAACCGACTGTGGGTCCTCTTGGAGAAAGGCAGCATCCCCATGCATGGTCCCAGAGCCCACCCCCTACACACAGACCGGGGAGAATGCTCCTTGTTGCTGTCCCTGGGGCTTTCCCCAGTCTTCATAGAGAGAACTCGCTGGGGTTAGGCATCCCCTCTCACCTCATAACCTTTCAGAGAAGGTCCTACCAGCACCACAGGCCGCATGGAGGGTACCACATCATATGGGGGAACATGTTCCGCCTGCAGAATGAACAGTAGTTCAGACACAATTATGGCCCTGGTGCCTGCCTTATGCCTCATTGGTGTGGGGCAGATTTGGAAGTTCTGGGCTCCCTCCCGTCTCTGTTCTGCCCCTCTACCAACATGACTGCCCAGGACACTGTCCCCCAGCCCAGGTCCCTTCCTTAACTCACCTGCTTTTGCTTCTGCTTGGCTTTTTGGAAAAGGAAATAAGAGATTAAAGTTGGTGAAGGGGTAGAAGGCCCTGGGGCCATGGAGCTCCCTTCCCCAGGGGAGACTCTGGGCTTCTCCCAGCTCTGTTAACCCCTCCACCAACCCATTCCCATATACTTGACTTGGGGAGAACCCCTCCTTCCCTCAAGTCTTAGTTACCCACCTACCCAAGATGGGTGGGCTGGGGGGGGGGGAGCTCACAC
>NW_006205509.1:3063724-3066535 GCF_000334495.1 Tupaia belangeri chinensis
TAGCTACCCGCCCCACCAAAAGTGGGGGGGGGGGGGGGGGGGAGGCTACCTAGAGATGGAGGAGGGGAGCGTCTATTGCCAATGTCACTCAGGCTGGAAGGATTCCCGGATCTCCTGAGAATAGGAAGGGAGGTTGGGGGGGAAGAGGGAACGAATGTTTGGTACATCACTTAATATTTGTACACATTTCCATCTTCTTTAACGAGTGGAATATGGGTGCTATGTGTGCACTTGTATGGTGTAAACCGGGTGTGTGTTTGTGGTGACGTGCATGTGCTGGGTGTGTGTGCTAAGCCACAGCCCTGCTCTCACCTGGCCTTCTGCTCCTGTTTGAGCCGGATGCTCTCCAGGCGCTGGGGGCTGGGGATGAAGGCGATGTCCCCGCCCTCTTTCACTAGCCGCCCGATCCACCAGTCATTGCTGTACTTCTGGGGGTGGGTGGAGCAGGAAGGGGCGGTGAGAGGAGTCAGCCTAGGGCTCAGCCCAGGCTCCTCAATGTGAAGGAGGCAGGGAGGCGGTCAGTGAGGTCTGGGGAAGGCAGCATAAGATAAGGGACAGTGGGCAGGAGATGCCAAAGGGAAGGGCAGCCAGGTTTGGGCCAGCCAGCGTTTCATAGTAAGGCATCACAGCGACCAGAGGGGACCTCAGAGGCAGTAATCTAACTGTTCACTTTGCAGCTATGGTGCAGGAGGCCCAAGTCAGGTCTTAGAAGGATGGAGACCGGGGGGATCCTGATGGCTATGAGGGGTGAACAGGTGTGTGTTAAGGAGATGAGCTGAAGAGTTGGGGACCTCTTGTTTATAGACTGAAGACTGAAGTACGAGACAATGGGTCTGGGGCAGGAGCAGGATACTTCAGTGGAAGAGGCTCTAGGGGACGGGGGTTGATCACCTCTTTAATGTGCAGGAAATCTTTGGCCTCAAAGTTGACTCCAGAGCCCTGGACTGGGCACTCCTCATCCAGGACACCACAGTAGCTGACATTGGTCCTCACAGCAAATGCCACAGGTTTGTGCTGGAGAATTTGGTCATCAGTGCAAGTAAGAGGAACCCTGGCGTGCCCCTTCCAGCTTCAGGCCTCACCAGCCGAAGGCGGAGGCCCCAGGGGAGGAGCTGGGGTTGGGGGCAGAGCGTCTGCCCATCATACACTCACTCTTCCACACTCAAGTACATCCAGCTCTGTGACCCCTCAGAACAGGCGTCTGCACAGCCTCCCATCTTATCCCTTGCCCAGAAGGGGTACCTTGGCCCTTTCGAGCTGCTGCTGAGCCTGGTTCTCCACTTCGCGCCGGGCACTCTCCCGGTCCTCCTCCAGGGAGACGTCTGAGTCCAGAGATGGGCGGCTGGTATAGGAGTCAGCTGAACCCTGGGAGCAGAGAGGGGCTGTGACCCTGGGCACAGGTGTGAGCACAGAGACACCCCTAACCCTAGAGTGGCGTCTCTACTACCCTAGTCTATCTCCATCTCCTGGCAGAGTGGCTGGAAACCCCAATAGTCCCTCCTACTCCCTGAGGAGGCCCCAGTGCCTCAGAGGCTGCAGGAAAGCTGGCTTAGTCCCTATGTACGAAGGTCTGGGTCCCTCCTCCCAAGCCTATTAACACTGCAGCTTTGAATAGAGCCTTTGCTGCTCTCCTCCCTCCCCTTTCTCCCCTCTACCATGTTCTCAAGGCAGAGGGAAGGGAGACACACCGAAGATGGTACCAGAAGACTCAGACCTCTTGTTCACACTGGCCTGCAGAGTAGCCTGGACATTACCCCTTTAAGATGTCTGGCAGGAGGACCGCCCGTCGCGACATCCCAGAGATGCTGTTGGCATAGCACTGGTCCTGAGTGGTGGAATAGAGCCAGCAGCCGGCTTAGATCCCACCTTCCTTTCTCCAACGAGGCTTTGAAGGCCCCCAAATGGGTGGAGAGCAAGGCACAGAGCTTCCAGCTCGTGGAAGATACCTCCCTTTCACTCTCCCCACCCTCCACCTCCTTTCTTCCCACACCTGCTGGGGCAACTGGCCAGGTGGGGACAGCAAACAAGACACAGATTGAAAGGGCAACACGAAGTGATCTCCCAGGGCACAGACAAGACTGAGCCACGCCTTCCACTTGGTCTACATCTCCCCACCCCTTTCCAGGCCCAGGGAATATGAGCCCCAGAGGAAGGCCATGCTGGTGCCAGGCAACCCTGCTGAGGAGCAGGACCCCGGGGATATGGGAGGGTTCTTTGACAATGTGAGAAAGGACAACTCTGAGGCCTGCCCACAGGAAGGGTCTTTGGGCAACAAAGGTGCATTTGGAGGGTCACAGAGCTCACTTTCAAGGCCGTGAGGGAGATGTACGAGTGAGTAAGGGAAGCTGGATTTTTTTTTTTTTTTTTTTGCTAGAGGATGTGTGAGCTTGTCAGAGAGAGGGACAGAGAGGGAGAGGAGAAAGCATGTCCCGTGGGGAATGGTCATGTTGCAATCCCTTCTCCCCATCTCTCCCACCTTTTGGGATTTGGGGCACTCATCACACATGCCCAGCCTATTTCTCAAGCTGCTGGGTCTAGGACTTGAACCACGTGGCTGGCCATGTGGGATCCTACTGCCCTACCAACCAGGCCATGGAGCCAACCTAAGAAATTGGACTTTAAGACAGGAGACGAGCAGTTAGGATATCTGAGTTTTCCCTTCAGACTGGGAAGAAGGGAATCTCTTGGTTTCTACCTCAGTTTCCCCTCCATACAGGCAGAAGCCTGAAGTAATGCTCCCCTCAATTCTGGGATGCCAGAGGCAGACAGAGGTGGGAGCCTAGATAGGGAGTTCATGCAGGAGTGTGTGTA
>NW_006205509.1:3066566-3070578 GCF_000334495.1 Tupaia belangeri chinensis
GGCCTTTAGACTGCTCTCAGGCTGAGGACATTCCCACAAGCCCCTGTGCGCAACCAGGTTCAGAAGGCAGCCCAGGCCAGACTCTC
This sequence comes from Tupaia belangeri chinensis, assembly GCF_000334495.1. Lineage (NCBI taxonomy): Eukaryota > Metazoa > Chordata > Mammalia > Scandentia > Tupaiidae > Tupaia > Tupaia belangeri. The sequence goes on from NW_006205509.1 coordinate 3,066,653, forward strand.
GGGGAAGACGAAATCACACATCTGCTGTCCACCGTGCCTCTTGCCCCAGCCCCACCTTGGCAGAGGGCAGATCAGCTTGGCGTCAGCGCAGGACCTAGAGCCTAAGCAGAAGATGACATCTAGAGTAGACCAAAGGCATGAAGATGGCACGAGAGAAAAGTTTTTGATTTTACAGGAGGGATCTGCCTGATGTTGCCCATCTCTCCTGAGAGCAAAATAAGGCTGCCTTGGTAACAGAATAAAGAAGCTGGGACCAGCAGTTAGCATAATGGCTATGTAACTGGACTCCCACGTAGTCGACCGCGGTTCACGTCCTGGACCCGGTGGCTTAAAACTCATGCCGGGCGCGTGTACGTGCGTGCCCAAGATCCCAAGAGGAGAAGGGATTGCGGCACGGCCATCCCCCCTGGGGGGTGATTTCTCACTTTCTGTCTCTCTGTCTCTCTCTGTCTGTCTGGTGAGCGCACGCACCCTATAGCAAAAACCTCTCAAAAAAAAAAAAAAAAGAAGCTGAGCCCCCAAAAGAACTTTCATATAGGGTGGGGGGCCTTCTTCCCAAGGGTCCCAGGACACAAGAGCCACCTCTGTGGGATATGGCTGGCTATAGAAAGCAGACAGGGGAGCAGGCTGGGAGGCAAGGCAGGCTGACCACCTACTTTGGCACGCACCATTAATAACTCCTGGATGCCCTGTACTGTGCTGGAAGGAGTCGATCTTTACTCCCTGCTCTCTAGGCCCTCAGCCAATTAACTAAATCCCTCCACCCCCCACCCACCCCCTGTAGAGGTTTTTTTGGTTTGTTTTATGTTTGTTTGTTTTTTGCCTTAGAGTGCATGTGTTCCCTAGAGAGAAGAGACAGAGACAGTGGGGGAAAGTGAGAAATCACTCCCCCGGGGAGATGGCCACACTGCAGTCCCTTCTCTTCCATTCTTCTCCCAGGATTTTGGGCATGCATGCACATACGCCCGGTGTGAGTTGCAAGCCACCAGGTCCAGGACTTGAACTGTCGTCGCCCATCTGGGAGTCCAGTGACATAACTGCTACACCATGTGCTGATCCTCAAAATGTAGACATTTTCAACATACCACAAAAACATATGAAAGTTGGATAACCCCTCCAACTCCAGAATTACCAAAACTGCAGGAGGCAGAGAATATGGTCACCTATTTGTCATCCTTACTTACATTAAGAACCAATATAGGGGATCAGCAGGTGACATGGTGGTTAAGGTGCTTTACTCTCCCACATGGACAACCATGATTCGAGTCCCAGACCTGGTGGCTTGTTTTCTTACTTTCCTTCTCACTCTCCTGTCTCTGTATCTCTCTCAGGTCAAATTAAAATAAAATGAATGAATAGGGGACCAGTAGGTGGCTTGGCAGTTAAGGCGCTGGACACTTCCTACATGGCCGACCATGATTTGAGTCCCAGACCTGGTGCCTTGGTTTCTCGCTTTCCCTCTCTATCTCTCTCTCTCTATGTCTATCTCTGGTCAAATTAAAAACAAATTAATGAATAAAATTAAAATAATTTTAAAATAAATAAAATTAAAATAGATAATTCTTAAAAAAAAGAGAAAGAACCAATATAAATGGAAAGAGAACTCTATGATGAAGGTAAATAATTAATAAACCCACATACATTACAATAGAGTCAGAAGTTCAGAGGCATCAGGCCAGTCAGGTGGCATAGCAGTTAAGGTGGTTTGATCTCACAGTCAGCTACACAGTTCAAGTTTTGGATATGGCAGCTTGAAAATCGAATGGTTGTGTGTGCATGCACGCCCACAATCCCAAGAGGCTGACCCCTAATTGACTATCTTAATGCCTGAGGCATCTGGGTTACCTGGCTTCCTAACCTAGGATAAGGATGATGGGATCTCTCCCAAATATTTAATGAGTTGTGTTTAGAATGGAATCCCCTCTCCAACACCCCAAAGTCCTTGGGGCTCACCCATCTCTCATACTCTGGTATCACTTGGAAAAGAAAACCACAGCTGCCCTGCCAACTATATTCTGGGGGTCTTACCTTCCCTGTCCCCTGCTATGCCAAAATAGCCAGAGGCTCAGTACTTTGGAGCTGCCAGGAGTTGGCACAGTGCCCTGGTGGTGCCCCCCTTGCCTGGTGAGTGTGTGGGCAGGCTGCAGCTCCTCTCTTGCCTGGCACGGGGGAAGGAGAGGAGGGAGATGAGCCGGTGGATTTATTTAGAGCCTGATCTCCCTCCTACTGCTTCAGAGGGGGCCTCAGGGAGAGCAAGGAGCCAGGCAAGAGAAAGGGAAGTGGGGGAGGGTGCTGCAGGAACCAGAGAGGGCCAGGGAGGGAGCCATGGGTCAACAGGCTGCCCTCCAACACCACCCACACGTCAGCCTTTTCCTTGTAACAGTCCTCGCCTTCTCACCAGGGATGGGAAGAAGCTCCTAGGGCCCTCCAGCTCCACAGAGAGGTTTGTTCTCAAGCTCACCTTGGCACCCTGGGCTACACCAGCTGTCCCTTCCACTGTCAGAGAGAGGTGTCCACCAGAGCCCTGAAAATCATCTGCTCTAGCCGCAATGTAATTAGCCCCAGAGGCCCCATGGAGAATTGGGCCCAGAAGGAGCCTAGTCCCAGAAAAGGACTGACAGTTGCCTATGCTGAGCCCTAGCCTCGTCTATCTTCGGCCTGGTGGCAAGAGGTGAAGAAGCCTTGAATACGCCCGTTTCAGAACCAGGGCCCTTTCTAAGCCATCCAGTGGTCTTCTCCTAAGGAGGCCGCCTTGTGGGTTGGCCAAGGGAAGGCTGGCAGCTCCGAGGGGCTAAGGAGCTGCTCCCCATTCTTGCCCCATCTTTCCAGGCACTCTCCCTGCTCTCTGAGCTCCGGGAATCACTGCCTAATGAGCTGATTTGTCTCAGTGGGTCAGGAGATAAAAGCAAAGAGGAGAATTAAATATTTATCGGTTGCCTGGTTCTCTGAGCAAAGAGCTTCCTCTCCATCCCCAGGCCCAGCTCCTCTGGCCTCACCTCCATGCTAAGCAGGAGTCAGGACGCCTGCTGCTCAGAGGAAGCCTCGGCAGGGGGCTGTGCAACAGAAGGGCTCAGTCAGCTGGCCCACCCATGTGCTGGGTGCCCGGGTTTCATCCTGGGAGAGAAACTGGGCTAGAGGAAGGCTGAGGAGATGAGGCAATGCGCAGAGATGGAGGCGGAAAGGAATAATGGAGCTCCTCAAGTTTTATGCTCCCTGTCTCAAGAGGCTGGTACCTGACTCCCATGTTCTCCCAGCTCTCCAATTTACCAAGGACTGGAGGCAAGAGGTCTGGAATGTCACCCCTCTCAAGAGCCCCAGCTTCTCCGCTAGCTGCTGTGCTCAGACCCCACACACAAATCCAGAATTGGAAACTCCAGACGTTGCGTGTTCCCTCTCTAAGCCTCTGTGCCCGGAGCCGCGAGCCCTTCCTCCCTCACCCCTCCTGTCCTGACTTCAGGGCCACCTGCTCGAGCTGTTCCCCCACACTGCCCCCTCCTTGCTCACACCCGATGCCCCTGGGTCTAGCTCTGGGGCCACAGGGGAGCCCTCGGCATGAAAATCCACCTCCCACTTTCCTAGAGCGCCCCCCTACACGCCGTGCCCCGCCACTGAAGCGTTTTTCAAAGTCCTGAACTGGGGGAAGGGTTGAAGGGAGAGGAGGTGTCACCCCAACTTCCCCACCCCCACCCTCGCCGTGGGCACTCACCGCCTCCGAGTCCTCAAACCCGGGTACGTAGGAGTCGTCATACATGGGGGAGTCCGGGTGGGGGGAAGCGAGCGGCGCCAGGGGCGGGAGCGGCCCGGAGGCAGGGGCGAGGACAGCGGGCCGCGCCCGAGAGATGCCTCCGAGCCCCGCAGCCCTGCGGGCGGCGGCGGAGAGCGAGAGAGCGCGAAGGAGGGAGCGAGCCGCGAAGACCAGCTGCTGC
>NW_006205509.1:3070724-3073428 GCF_000334495.1 Tupaia belangeri chinensis
AGGAAGGGGAGGAGAGGCTGCGGGCGGGGCGGATCCAAGCAAAGAGGAGGCGGGGCGAGGAGAGATGCGGAGACAGAGACGCTCAGCAACCCAGGAACTACTCCGCCGGGAAACAAAGGGCTGGAGCGGGGGAGGGGACGGGGCGCAGAGACCCGCAGGGAGGCGCGACCCGAGCCGAGAAAGGAGGGGGCGCAGGTGACCGGAAGGCTGGAGAGATCGAAAGGAGGGATGGAGGCAGAGGGAGGAAAGCTGAAGACAGGAAGATGGGGAGACGGCGGGAGACAGAAGGGTGGGGAGACGCGCAGCAGGCGGAGGGGTCCCAGGTGAGAGGACGGAGTGTCTGGGTCCTCGCGGATTAGGAGACTCCAAAAGCAACCCCTGCAAGGGCACAGCGGGGAGGAATAGATTTCGCGGCCCCGGGTCGGTGACAGGAAAACTGCCCCTGCCCCAAAAGGCGCCCGCTCGGCCCCGTCTGTGCTGGACGCTACAGCAGGGGGCGGTGTTGCCCAGCCCCTGAGGGTGGGGAAGGTCTGGTGAGCTGGGTAGGTCTCCCCACACCTGTTGTGTGGCCAGGTTGGGTTCCCTTCCTCACTTTCCTGCAAAGGACTGCGCCAGACATCGCCAAGGCATCGTGGGAACTAGAGCAGAAAGGGACTGATTTAGGTGAGCCTAAAGGGAGGGAGAAAGAAACCAGAGGGCGGAGGTAGACGGATAGTGGTGGGTGGGGGGAAATGGGAGCCTAGACACACTGGGGTTCCTGTCCTGGGGGAAAGGGCAAGTCTCCCCAGAATCCCTAATGTGAGGCCAGATAGCCTGCCTAATAAAAGGATCTGGGATGGAGTCGGGTGGGCCGAGTCCTGGGACCAGCTACACTACCACTCTGCACCACCAGTCTTCAGAGGAGCGCTGGGATTTGAGATAGGAGAGGGAGCAGTAGTCCTTATCTTGAGGTAAGCCTCCCCAAAGATTCATCCATTTGATCCTCCTTCTTCTCCTGAGCAAAATTATTTCCTTGAATTCTGAGCTCCTACCTAGGTGCCCGGAGAGGAAGATGTGCCTACGGCCTTGCTCCTGAGCTCAGCCCTTTTCCACTCAGTTTCCCAGACCCAGAGGGCAAGTTCAGGAATCTGCTTTTCTCCTTACCTTCCTGGGCTAGAGGGAATCCGAAAACGGAAACTCTGGCAGAGTTTGATGAGATTTATTGGTAGAAGGCACCTCCAAACCAACTAGCTTCCCAACTGTGCCACTTGTTTGGGTTCCCTTGGCAAGAAAAAGAAGGGGTCTGGGGGTGGTGGAGTGCCTCCTCATCCTGCATCTTCCCCTGCTGGATTTGGCAAACAGCTTCGTTGGCACTCCTAAGGCCCAGGGAACATCACTGCCCAAGGCCTCCCCAGTCAGGGCTCACCGTTCCCTCTCCTCACTTCTGCACCATCTGCGGGTTGATTATATAGCAGATTCTTCTGTATCACACTGTCTTCTCAGGGTTGTGTCCTCTCCTGCTATCCCTGTATCCTGCTTTTTCATTCTCTGTCTTTTTAATTCCTTCCATCCTTGCAGAGAATCAGAGAGGTGTGAAAGAGTGAGACCCTCAAGGTGTTCTTCTCCTAGGAGATGATTCTAATGAAGGAAATGCTGCTGAGGCAGCCGCTCCTCTCCCCATCCCTGAGTCTACTTCTCTGCCTTCTCCTTCTGGGACTCTCCTAACCTACAGGCGGGTCCTTGGGACTGTCGGTAACAAAGGGTCTGCCCTCACATACCTTGTTGTGTTCATTCCCATCTGGGACAGTGTGTCTAATTCTGCTCCTGAGGCATGAGTTGCCACACCAACCACTCCCAAGAGGTGGGTTCTAGTTCCTCATACCTGCGCCCATCCCCTGGGACCTGCAGAAGCTTCAGAGCTCCCTCTCTTTCTCCTTCCCATGTCTCTGGGTTGCTTCCCAATGCCCCTTTCATTTCACACCTTGCCCACACCTACCTACTACAGTTCTCATGCCAACCTAATGCTTCCTGTCCTGAACAAATCATGAGCCTTGCAGTTTCCATATGATTTCTAAGTTCTTTTTCTTTTCCATGGTTGAACATAAGGGGAGACAGCCAAGAGCATAAAGGGATGAGGGGAGAAGACTCCCCCTGGTGCTGCTTTCTAGGAGAGTGTTAGCTGGCAGGTTACGAGTCATGGAAGCAGGACCCGGGAGGAAAAGCCTGAATCACCAGCTTTGGGAGCTGGAGTTCTCGGGTGCCTCCAGCATACATCCTAGCCTTCCTCTAAGTGCACCAGGAGTCAGGAGTCTGGGCAGTCCCCAACCCCTGGACGTTGAATGGGAAACGGAGATAGAAGCTAGGGCTTCTAAGAAGACTTGAAGCCTCTTCCCCAGGAATCTTTAAGATCTGAATCAGATGGAGGCTCCTAGTATGCTAGTTGCTAGGCAGTTCTGGGGAACTCAGGGTGGGGCACCAGGGGAGCCTGGCAGAGCCCCTCCTTCTAATTTCTGGTTTTCTGGCTCCCCAGTCAGTCCTTCCCTCCCACCCCAGGCCCAACACTTGGGAGCTGTCAGCTCTGGCTGCTCCCTCCTCTTTCTTGCAGCGTCTTCACCCTTGGCCCCATCTCCTCTGATCTCCCTCCCCATCCCTGCCGGCCCCCCTCCTAGCCTGGAGCAGGGCTCTCCTCCCATCCCCTGGGCAAGGGGACCCCGCGGTTACCTCG
>NW_006205509.1:3073605-3083494 GCF_000334495.1 Tupaia belangeri chinensis
CTGCCACGCGTCCCCTCCCCCCACGCCCGCCGGGCTCTGCCGCCCGCTCGCTTCCCCTCTCTCTTGGTTCCCTCCCCCTTTCCTCCCCCTCCCCTCTCGCCGCCTCTGTCAGTCTCTCGCTCTCCCTTCGCCTTCCAGTCCAGCCTCTCTCCACTTCCGTCTCTCCTCTCTACGATCTCCGCTCTCTGTTTATCTGAGTGCCTCCTTCCCCACCTCTCGCCTCCCCTCCTCTCCTCCCCCTCCCACTCCGCTTTTCCCTCAACCCCCTCCCCAGAAAGGGTAGGGACTCCCGAGCTCCAACCCCCGCGGGTAGAAGGGCGGGAACCGCGTGGAGGCTGCCCTAACACCTGGGCTTTAGGTGGGAGGTTCTGGTCTGCTCCTCCCTGTCCCGCTCGGTGAGCCTGGCGCCCATCCTCCAGCGCCCGAGGAACAAGGGGGCGGCGACTTGGACCCCAGTTTCAGAGGAGAAAAGGACCCGAAGGAAGAATTGCTCGCGTTCGGCTCTCCTGCCCAAGCTCCCGGGGAAGCCAAGTCCATTCACCTCTCCCGGGCCCAGACCCTGTGGCTCCGGCCGGATCCCTGTGGAGCTGTCCGACTGGGGTGCGCCCAGCTCTGGGGGGGGGGGGCTCGGGGTCTCAGCCCTCACCTCCACTCTCCGGGATTTCAGCTCCGTGGGTCTCAGCCCAACTAAGGGGAAGGACGAGGCGAAGCGAGGCGGCTCTTTGCCGACCCGCTGCAGCGCCCCCTGGGCTCACTGGCCCCTCCAGGTGGCGGTGCCGGCCTGGGCTCGGGTCTCTTAGCCTCAGGGATCCGGCCCTGCCAGCAGGAGGCGCTGCCCTGGAGGGAGCAGAGGGGACCAGTCCCGACCCGGACCCCGCCCAAACCTAGGACGAACCCTTCCCTTTCCTCTTTCCAGGAACTGCGGTGGTCCCACGGCCAGACCCCCGGTAGGGCACCCCAGGATGCATTCTATCCCCACCCCCGTGGGGCTCCTCTGACACATCCACGCTCCTTGCCAGACCCTAGACCGTTCCTACCTCCATCCTAGTCTCGAGGGACGCCTCCGCCAAGCCGGGCAGCGTCTGGCCAAGACTGGACAGCAAGGAGTACGGAGTCGCGGGACCGCTCCTCTCCTCGGGTCAGTACCCCCTCCCGCCCCCTTTGGCCAGCACGTCAAACAGGACAAGCCCAAGTCCTGGCGGGGGAAGGGGGGAGCGGGGGTGCAGCCCCAGGCGGCTCTCTCTCTGCACCCTTCTGAGCTGACTAACCTCTCATTGGCCCCTCCACGCCCCCCAGCAGCACCAGCCTCGATCCTTCTCGGTACCAAGACTGCGGCTGGGGGTACGGAGCGACGGACCCCCTTCATGGAGACAGACACACCCTGAGATTGAATTACCTGGTTCACCAACTTCCCCTGAGCACCAACTAGGATGCTCCGGGGTTCAGATCAGGGGCATCCACCGTCCTATGGGTTTTCTTTCTTTTTTAATTCTTTTTTTTTTTTTTTACCTACGGGCTTTCTTTTCTTTTAACCCGTTTTCCCTGTTGGTTCCTGGGCCGCTACCCTCAGTCTCCCATACCCTGGAGATCTCCGGAGATTGTCACCTCCCCACCCTACTCTGCTCAGCTGTACCCCCACTTGCTCCACTTCCAGGAGGGGCTATGTTGAAGGGGAATCGCTCTCCTTCACCCACAGCTGCCTAGACTGGATTTAACCTGGAAAGCGCTTTGGGAGGGCACCTCCTCCCTCCCTCTGTGGTCTAGTCCAATGGATCTAGGGATCCCCTACCTCCCACTCACCCCAAGTTGCAGCTTCCACCATTCAGAGGAGATAAAGAGGCTGTGTGTGTGTTTCAGAAATGAATGTGGAGGTTTTTATGGTTTTTGTTTTGTTTTTGGTTTTGGCTCCAGTAGAAGGAGCTAAAGCTTTGCCTTTCATTTGGCAATAAGACCTGGAGGAAAAGAGCCCCCCCTTCCTACCCCCCTGCTGACCACAGCTAATGGACTAGCTCCTCTGGGCCTTGGGGCAGCTTAAGTTTCCATAGGAGAAGGGGGATGGGGAGAGAGGGGTGTGCTGGCCAAGCCCAGCAATTGTCCCTGGCTTCCCCCTCCCTTTTTCCCTCCCTCCCTCTCCTCTGCCTGAACCTATAGCCTGGAAACTATCTTTCCACCACTTACTTTAAAATAGAAATATCAATTACTTCTCCCTGAGCCTATCAGAGGCAATCTGAAGTGCATAGGGATAGTTCTCTATGCCCTGCATTTCCACCCCAGGTGCTGGGCCACAAACCCTTTCTCCCCCTGCTATACAGGGGTGGCAGAGAAGGTAGGAACCTCAGAACTGGAGCCGGGAGTCCAGCCTCCAGGTCCACAGAACTGCCTTCTGCCAGGGCCCTCCATATGGATGACTGGCAGGATATCCTCCTCTGGGAGCTGCCCTAGACATACACCCCCTTCTTCCCCACTGGCACTCCCTTAGGTCCCCGTAGTGGCTCTGAGCTCTCAGTATTGGCAGTGCACCTGCTGAGAGGGACCTCTAGCATGGATGCACTCCTGACTCCTGGGAGCCATGCCCTAGCATGGCCCACTCATGTTCTGCTGTAGCATACATGCCCCCAGGGGTTCCCAGGCAGCCTTCACTCTTCTCCCACAGTTCCACTCACCTTGTCCTCTGACCTCCCAGACCTGCAGGCTCTCAAGATGCAGGATATTTGGCAGGGCTGCTGCTGACCCCTTTGGCTAGTCTCTGTACAGAGGTTGCCCTCCTGATTTACTTGCCTGCTCAGCAATACATAACCTGCTCAACGGTGCTTAGTCGCCCTGGCATTTAAAAACCTGCAAACCACAAGGACGACAAATAGCCCTGTCCATCCCTATAAATCTATTCTGCCCAGATCAAAAGAGGCACCTACCCCCTTTCCGAGAAAATTCACCGAAAGTAGATTCCACAGGGAATCCCCATTGCCAACTCTGAGATATTACTCTGAGGAAGTTCCTCCCATGTCAAACCCCAGTCCCTCCTGCTGCACTCCCTGTCTCCTTTTGCCGCCCCGCCTCCAGGCCCTTGGTGTTATGTGATGCTTCCAGGCGCTTTCAGACTCCATCCCCTGACGCAGCATTTGCTATAAATATGTTTGAAGAGTTTCTTGCTGACAGTGCCCAGCGAGATTGCATCCTCCCTCCTGCAGGCCTCTGGAGGAACTGAGGAGTCGGTTATGTCTTCAGGGCTCAACTCTTTCTCACTCCGGGGCAGAGTGACTACTCTGTGGATTTGAGGGTTCCTCCTAGGACCTGGGAAGGAGGGGACAGCAAGAGGGCTGAGATACTTGACTCTCATGCTCTTGCTGCCCAGAGTCTGACTCAGCCAAGCACATAGTAGGTGCTTGATATGTGTTTATTATTTTCTTTTTAAAGTTTATTATTTATTTCTTCCATGGGAGAGAGAGAGACAGAGATATAGGTCTTCATGCCAGATCATGGGCATGTGCATGGCTGCCTGGCATACTCAGGGAGATCCCAGAGCACGAACCCAGGACTTTGCCATGTGGGTCCAGTTGCGTTACCATTGTGCTACCACCTGGCCCCAGGTATGTGTTTATTTTAGTCTTTGATCTCCGTTTCCCTCTGGGTCCATTAAATGTGAGAAAGTGATTCCAATTCCACAGAATGGATTGTAGTGAAAAGGAGGCTGGGACCTGAGCAGAACCCTCGGGCTGCGCCAGGTGGAAGAAAGGGCACTGGGGCCAGCAGGTGGCATGGTGGTTAAGGGGCCGGACTGCCACATGACTGCCTGCAGTTCGAGTCCTGGACCTGGCAGCTTAAAAATCACTCTGGGTATGTGTGCATGCATGTGCCAAATTCCAGGAGAGTGGAAGAGAAGGATGTGGAGTGGCCACACGCACACACACACACACCCTGGTGGGGGTGATTTCTCACTTTTCTTCTCATCATCTCTCTGGTGAGCACATGAGTTCTATGGCAAAAACCTTAAAAAAAAAAAAAAAAGACATTAGAGGCAAGATTCTCAGGATGGCCAGGGGAAGAGGGTCTGGCCTAGATTTTTCCACCTTCTCTCCTTCACTGGAGGCAAAGAACTGCTTTTCCCAAACTCCTCACACTTTACAACCCTGCATCTCAGCACCACCCCAGGGGCCAGTTCAAGCTGTTCCTCCAGCCTGTCATGATTACAAGCTCTATAAACATCAGAGGTCAATTAGGGAAGTTGGGGTTGCAACTAGATGGGGTTAGGGATGGGGACTCCTGGCAGAGGTTCTGGATGTCCACCTCAGATTTCAGGCTTAAGTCATGAGAGCCCTGAGGAAAGAGTTCCCTGAGTGAGGGCAGCTGAGACATGTCAGGACTTCCGAAAACCTGGGCAGAAGGGACCTGGGCATTCTTTGGAAGATGGGGCTGCTGCTAAGAGGCTGAGAGTGGCCCAGATGGCTCAGAGCCGTGGAGGAAGAGGCAGACCTGGCACATACAGGGAGGGAATGGGGATGTGGCACGATATTTGGATCCTTCTCTTTGCCCCTCTGGCTCATGGCAGTCTGTGGGCTCCTTTGTCTCTCACTGGATCCCTGATCTCAGCTCATGTCAGAGACTGACAGAGAGGGGACCGGTGTCAGCATGGGCCTGGAGCCATCATGGGCTTGGAAGTTGGGTCCCCAACTAGCCCCGTGTCTCGCCCTCTCCCACCCTTCTCAGTTTAAGCATGAGCTGTTGTGGCCATATCTGGCTCAAAATGAGGGCATGGTGCCTGCAGCCTCCCTGGGAATGAATTATTGAAGAGACCATAGTGCTAGCTGCGCACAGCTGCTCCCTCTTGGGCTCACTGTTGCCTCTCACTCTGCTTCTTACTGCTGTGAGGGGGATGAGTCCTGGGGGTCTGGGAGGGGAGTAATAGGGAGAGGTAGGAAATGGATAGGGATGGAGAAGTGAGGCCTTGGGCCTTGGGAGAAGCCTCCTGGAGAGGAAAGAAGAGGGCTGGTAAAGAGTTGCAGCCTCTTGGGCCTAGCGGTTAAGGAAGCTAGATTCCACATGGCCCACTGGGGTTCGAATCCCAGCCCTGGTGGCTTGAAGAACATGCCGGGCGTGTATGTGCATCCGCTTGAAATCACGACAGGATGCAGAAATGAAGGAGAAAGGATTGTGGCATGACCATGTCCCATACAAGGGACGGGGGTACATTCTCTGTTTCTCTCTCAATCTCTTTCTCTCACTCTGATGAGTACACATATTGTACCCTCTGACAGTGACAAAAGGAAGGGAAGGGAAAGAACTATGCTTGTTCAATATGGGGCTCGGAGAATTCCACAGAACATTTGTGTTTCATAAAATGTAAATTGCTACATCCAAGTTATTATTGGGGTAGGAATATCATGAACGGGGAAGCTGGCAGAGTGGAAAGAACCTGTACAGGGTCAGCAACTTGGGCGTCAGCTCCCGCCCTGTGACTAACCCATGGAAGGACTGCTAGGCTTCCTTCCACTGCTGAAATGAAATGACTTGCCAAAAGCCGTAATTAGTCAACAGCTACATTCTAGGGTCAGACTCAGCTCTTGAGCTTCTACCTCCTGGACTCTTTCCACTACAGAGCACGGGCTGGACACGCTCGCCCACTCGGGCCTTCCACATGCTCTGCACTGCACACGTCCTCCTAGGGGACACTCAAAGTGATTAGCACTCATTCCTTTGTAAGATACGTGGCCACGCCCCCTCTCCCTCAGAAATAATGCAGTGAGTACCTTTCTTGACGTTCCCCTGAAGCGGCATGATTTAACGATATAGCTTATCTGGAATGCAGTTTAAGAAATAACCTGTTATTACAGAAGCAGTATCTGTGCATTGTACAAAGATATAGATGAGCAATAAACTGAATGAAAACTTCTTATTCTCACCACCTGGAAGCGACTGCTATTAACACTTGTGTTGTAATCCATCTGAATTATTTTCTTTTTCCCTCTCTCCCTCCCTTCCTTTCTATCTCTTTCTTCTTCCTTCTTTCTTTCCTTCCTCTGTGAGAAACAGAGAGATAGGCGCCACTGACCGGGTTCTCATGCCACAATCCACCCGCAGCCTGCCTGCCGGGGTTACAGGAACCCAGGACTCATCCCATGCAGGTGCTCCGACTGTACCACCATAGATCCTATCTGAATTACTTTCTTTAAAACTTTTAATTGAGATATAACTCAATTGTATATAAAGTGCACAAATGTATAAAGTGTGCAACTTCATGAACTTTGGCATTTATGTCCATATTTGTGTAACCACATCCACCCCAATCAAGATCTTGGACATTATCTTACCTCAGAAATTTTCCTCATGCTTCTTCCTAGTCAGTATTTGGCCTTCCGTGGGTAACAACAGCTGTTCCGACTCTTACGATCACCGATTAGATTTACTTGTTTTGAACTTTATATAAAAGGAAAGGGGCCACTCAACAACTGGACGGTTAAAGGAGCTGGATCCACATGACTGACTTCAGTCTGAATCCTGGCCCAGTGGCTTGAAAAACACAATGGTGAGTGTACATGTGTGCCCCAAATCCCAACAGGATGGGGGGATGGAGGAGAAGGAATTGTGGCATGGCCATATTCCACTGTGGGTGCTTGCTTTCTTTTTCCTTTTTCTTTCTCGCTCTGTGTGTGTGTGTGTGTGTGTGTGTGTGTGTGTGCTTTCTGTCTCTCTCTGGTGAATATATGTATCATTTGGCAATTATTGATATAAATGAGTGGGAGAGACGGGGCTGGATGGAGGTGCAGTGGTAAAGCAATGGCCCACGTAGGAAGCTCCCTGGTTCCTGCCCCAGGGCTTCCCACATACACTGGGCACACACGTGCCTGTGCTTTGGGCCGGCTGATGCTGGGGGATTGCAGTGTGAGGACCCTGCTGGAACTGCTGCCTGTTTCTCTGTCTCTCGCTTTCTCTCATGAAATAAATAAGTAAATAAACTCAAGAAAGTAGATGGTATGGTGTACGTTTTATATCTGGCATCTTTCCCACAGCATAGTATTTCTTTTTTTTTTTTTTTGGAGAGATTTTCACTGTAGGGCGTGTGCGCTCGCCAGACAGAGAGAGAGAGACATAGAGACAGAAAGCGAGAAATCACCTCCCAGGGGGGATGGTCACGCCGCAATCCCTTCTCCTCCATTCTCCTCTCGGGATGTTGGGCACGCACGCACACGCGCCTGGCGTGAGTTTTAAGCCACCGGGTCCGGGACACGAACCGCGGTCGACTACGTGGGAGTCCAGCGACATAGCCATTACTCTAACTGCTGGGTCCTGCCACAGCATAGTATTTCTGAGATTCATCTTTGTTGCATTTACAGTAGTGCGTCCTTTCTCACTGCCGTGTAGGTAGTAGGGCACTGTTGGAACAGACCATAATTTATCCATTCGTCTGCTGAGGATTTAGGATGATTCCAATTTTGTCTATAATGAATAAATTGCTATGAACATTCTTAGATATGTGTTCTGGTAGACTCATGAACTCATTTCTGTTGGATATGTACATTGAAATGGAACTGCCAGGTTATAGAACAAGCTGTTTCACTTTTTATGTGTTCAGACACACACACAGAAATTAATTTTTTTAAGCAAAATTAGATGATAACGAAGATGCTGTTTAGAACTTTTTTTTTTTCAGTTAGCAGTCTCTACCTTTCCACTTCATTAGTAATGTTTTCATTTCATCTAACCTCAGTCAATGTCCACATCTCTCTGACTGACCCCAAGATGTCTTTGCTAGCTGAGATAGCCCACCCAGGATGCCCCTGAGGAGCACACTGAGCCCCAGTGCGCCTGGCAGCCGTGTCCTGGGCGACTGCACCTCAGGTCTCTGCTGGCTGTTGGGCAGATATATCAGCTCCTTGGCATTGGACCATTTCTTTTGTTGTTGGTTTTAGTTTTGTTTTTGCTATGGGTTGGATGTGCTTGCCCGAGATGGCGGGTGGGGTGGGGAGTGAAAAATCACCCCCCAGGGGAATGGCCATACAGAAATCCCCCCTCCTCCTCCATTATCCTCTTGGGATGTTGAGCACACACACACCCAGCCTGATTTTTAAGCCGCCAGGTCTGAGACTCTAACTGTGCAGTCGGCCACAGGGGATCCAGCTGATTTAATCTCCATGCCACTTTCCATTCTGCCAGGTCCTGCTGGCCCTGGACCTCTTTATAAGGCGACTTACAATGTGGGAACTTCTTTCTTTCTTTCTCCCCCCCCGCCCCCGCCGCCCCAGAGATATTTTTTCTATAGGGGTGCATGTGCAGAGAGAAAGTGAGAAATCAACCCCCAAGTGGGATGGCCATGCTGCAATCTCTTCTCCTCCATTCTTCTTTTGGGATTTTGGAGACATATGCACATGCATTCAGCATGAGTTTCAAGCTGCCGGATCTGGGATTCGAACTGCAGTCGACTCTGTGGGAGTCCAGCGCCTTAACTATTATGCTACCTGCTAACCACAACAGATTGCTTCTGAGAAAGAAACAATGGAAGTCAAAGCCACATTGTAGCCTAATTTTGAAAGTGACATCTCATCACTTTTGCTGCATTTTATTCCTTAAAGTGCGAGTCATTAAGTATCAGGCCACACTCAAGAGTGTGGGAGTTACACAAGGGCCTGAATACTAGGAGGCGGAGATCATGGGAACGGTTCCAGAGCTGCCTGCCAGGACATTATGGGAAATGTTCCATCCATATTTTATCACACGGAAAGATACATAGCAATTTAAGGGGCACTTTTGTATTTGGACTTTAAAACAATCTTGCAAAGACAAATGCTATTTCCTCTCTCTTTTTTTTTTTTTTTGAGAGTTTTTTTGCTATAGGGCGCGTGTGCTCGCCTGAAAAACAGAGAGAGACAGAGAGATAGAAAGCAGGAAATTACCCTCCAGAATGGCCACGCTGCAATCCCTTTTCCTCCATTCTTTTCTTGGGATCTTGAGCACACATGCACACGTGCCTGGCGTGAGTTTAAGCCACTGGGTCCAGGATTCAAACCACAGTTGACTACATGGGAGACCAGCACCATATCCATTACGCCATCTGCTGGTCCCACCCTTTCCTCTCTTTTATACATGAGAAAATAGCCTCAGAGAGAGCCTCTCTGTTCAGCCTGCCTGAAGTAGGTCCCGCCAGGTACTTCTTATCATGTTAATCTCTGACTATACATTTTAAAAAATAGACTTTATTTTGTAGAGCAGTTTTATTATTTTTTAAAAGGATTATTTTATTTAACTTTATTTATTTATTTAAAAATTTGACCAGAGAGGGACAGAGTGACAGAGAGAAAGGGAAAGTGAGAAAGCAAGCCACCAGGTCTAAGACTTGAACTGCAATCGGCCACGTGGGAGTTCAGTGCCCTTAACCACCACACTACCTGCTGGCCCTGGTGTTACTATTTTTTAATTTGCTTTTTAAAAATTTGCTACAGGGAGGCCAGCAGGTGGTGTAGTGGTTATGGTGCTGGATTCCCACATGGCTGACCATGGTTGGAGTCCCAGACCTGGCAGCTTGACACTCACGCCAGGTATGTGTGTGTACACGTCCAAAATCCTGAGAGGAGAATGGAGGAGAGGGGATTGCGATATAGCCATTCCCCCTGGGGGGTGATTTCTTGCTATGTCTCTCTGTCTCTCTGTCTCTCTGGTGAGTGCATCGAACTACTATTTGAGTACTGAACCTGGTGGCTTTCTTTCTCACTTTCTCTCTCATTCTGTCTCTCTCTGGTCAAATTAAAATAAATAAACAAATAAGGTTAAATAAAATAATCCTTTAAAAAAAATTTGCTAAGGGCATGTGTGCTTGCCAGAAAGAGACAGAGACAGAGGCAGAGAAAGAAAGTGAGAAAGCACTCCCCTGGGGAGATGGTCACTCTGCAATCCCTTCTCC
>NW_006205509.1:3083882-3101396 GCF_000334495.1 Tupaia belangeri chinensis
ACAGAGAGAGACATAGAGACAGAAAGCGAGAAATCACCCCCCAGGGGGGATGGTCACGCCGCAATCCCTTCTCCTCCATTCCCCTCTCGGGATCTTGGGCACGCACGCACACGCGCCTAGCATGAGTTTTAAGCCACCTGGTCCGGGACACGAACCGCGGTCGACTACGTGGGAGTCCAGCAACATAGCCATTACGCTAACTGCTGGTTCCCCTCCTTCATTCTTTTTAAATTTTATTTATTTGTTAATTATTTTTAGAGGTTTTGCCTTAGGGTATGTGTGCTCACCAGAGAGAGAGACTGACCGACAGAGGAAAAATGAGAAACCTCCCCCCACCCGCCCCTGGTAGTAATAACCACACTACAATCCCTTCTCTTTCATTCTCCTCCAAGGATCTTGATGACACACACACGCCTGAGTGAATGTCAACCCACTGGATCCAGGATTCAAACCACTGTTGGCCATGTGGGAATCCAGTGATGTAACTGCTACGCCATCTGCTGGTCCCCCTTCTTCATTCTCCTTTTGGGATTTTGGGCACACATGCACATGTACCCTGCATGTTTCTCAAGCTGGTGGGTCTGGGACTCAATGGGACTTGAACCAGGCAGCCAGTAATGTGGGATCCAGCCACCTTAACCACCATGCCACCAGCTGGCCAGTAGAGCAGTTTTAAATTCACAGCAAAATGAAGCAGAAAATACAGTGTTCCCATATGCTCTTTTCTCACATATTCACAGCCTCCTCCACCATCAACATCCCACACCAGAATGGCAAATTTGTTTAAATGAACTTACCCTGACACATCAGTATCACCTAAAGTCCACAGTTAACACCAGAGTTCGCTTTTAGTGTTAGACCTTCTGTGAGTTTGGAAAAATGTAAATGACATATATTGGGTTGTCAGAAAAGTCATGGTGCATTTTTGCATAAAAAACAAAAATTGTGGTCATGACTTTTCCAACAACCTAATAGAAGAATTTCACTAACTTAAAATCCCATGCTCTTTCATGCCCTGGCAACCACTAATTTTTTTTTTTTTTTCCCAGAGAGGTTTTTTGCTATAGGGTGCGTGTGCTCACCAGAGATGGAAAGCGAGAAGTCACCCCCTAAGGGGATGGCCATACTGCAATTCCTTCTCCATTTTCCTCCTGGGATCCTGAGCATGCATGCACACATGCCTGGAATGAGTTTTAAGCCATCGGGTCTGGGATTCGAACTGCAATCAACAACGTGGGAGTCCAGTGATATAACCACTATGCCATCTACTGGTTCCCACTACTAATCTTTTTACTGTCTCCATGGTTTTGCCCTTTCCAGAAGGCCATATAGTTGGAATCATACAGCGTGTAGCCAGATTCTGCAACACACTTCATGATCTATAATTTTCTAACCCACTTGTCTGCTTATTATCTGCCTCCCTGAACTAGAAAGCAAGTTACATGAAGGCAGGAATATTGTCTGTCTCTACTTACCATTGTATCCCCAGTACCTAGAATTGTGCCTGCCACCCAGTAACGGTTAATGAGCACTTGTTGAAAGGAAGAGTACGTTTTGAGGTTTGCCCATGTCACAACTGGCTGGAGTCCAGGTCTCCCTGACTGCACAGCCCAGATTGATCTACTAATTATGCCACTCTGGGAGAGAGAAAAGGTATGGGTGTGCAAAGGGTCAGGTGGGGAAGATCTCAGAGCAGCAAAGAGCAGGAGGAGGGATGGGTGGAGAGGGGGAGTAGGGGGTACATGGCTTTTCTGTGAAATGCACTGGGTCAAGGGGGCAGCTCTGGAAGGTTCTCTTTTCCCCTTAGAGCTCTGCCCTAAAGAGCATAATCCTCTTGTCTTGTTTCTTTTCAACATAACTAAGAGAGGCTTGTATTAAAAAAGCAAGCAAAAATTTTTCCTGACATTAAGGAAGTGCAAAAAGAAAATAAACCATGAGAGTGCATGAACTCTAAAACATGTCAGAGTAGACTGTAGTATAAAGTTTCCATTCTCCCTGCAGCTGACGTTATCCCTGGACGCGCAAGCACAAGCCCTTTGCCTATCTTGCCCTGGAGGTAACTGACACCCAGTTCCAAAGACTTCTTACAAGTTTGCAGTTCCCTTGTGTGGCTTCCTGCTTTCTCTGCTTCCCAGCTCCTAGTCTGTTGGCTTGGGAGTGGGAATGGGGGCACAATAAGAGTTTCAGAGGCCCTAAGCACTAGAAAGGTTATGATGATCCCCATGCAGTTAGAACGATCCAACAATTCAACTGTAAACAAAATTTGAGAAAACTGGGCCAGCAGGTTATGGTATGTTGGTTAAGGTGCTGGATTCCCATATGGCCACAGTTTGAATCCTGGACCTGGTGGCTTGAAAATCATGCCAGGTGTGTGTGAGTGCATGCCCAAAATCGAGAGAGGAGAAGAATGAAGAAGGAGAAATTACGGTGTGCCCCCCCCTCCCCAGGAGCAATTTCTTACCATCCCTCTCTCCAGGGAATGCATGTGCCCTATGGCAAAAATCTAGGGAAAAAAAATAAGAATACTAACAAAACTGAAATTTTCCATGACAAATTTGGTATTTTGGAGAAAATGCCAAATATCTAATCTTTTTCATTTTTATTTATTTATTTTTCTGCACTTGTCAGAGAAACAGAGAGGAAGAAAGAGAGAGAGGAAGCACCTCCCAATGGGGTGCCGTCGTGCTGCAATTCCTTCTCCATTTCTCTACCTTGTCAGGATCTGGGGCACACGTGCACACCTAACTGATGTGCTTTCCAAGCCCCTGGGGCTGGGATTGAATCGTACAGTCGGCCGTGTGAAATCAGCCCCCTTAACCAACATGCCATGGGGCCAGCCCAAATTACTTTTTTTATTTTATTTTTTAAGAGCTATTTATTTTATTTTATTTACTATTATTATTTTTATTTTAAATTTATTTTACATTCATTCACTGTATATCATTGCAGCATACAAAATGAATTTCCATTTCTTGTTTCTTATATATTTTACTTCTCTTTCTTTTTTTTTCCTCCCTCTAACCCTGTGCCGTTTCTTATCCTCCTCCCATGCTGTCTCTGGTATCCACAATTGCTTTCCATGTTTTTTTTTTTTTTCTTTTCACATTTAATGACTCACAAAAGGTCTTAATTAAACTAAAAACTTTCAATAGTAAGTGCAGTGGATATAAACGTATCTATAAACCCATGTCTGACTTTAGGCATAAAACTCAGTGAGTAGAATTTAAAAATTTTTTTTTCCTTAATTTCAAGAAAAGCAGTTTTAGCTTTAATAAATCAAAATAAGGACCAGCAGTGAGCGTAATGGCTATGTCGCTGGACTCCCATGTAGTCGGCGGTTCAAGTCCCGGACCCGGTGGCTTAAACTCACGCCGGGCGCGTGTGCGTGTGTGCCCAAGATCCCGAGAGGAGAATGGAGGAAAAGGGATTGCAGCATGACCATCCTCCCTGGGGGGTGATTCTCGCTTTCTATTTCTCTGTCTGTCTCTGTCTTTCTGGAGAGTGCATGTGCCCTATAGCAAAAACCTCTCAATAAATAAATAAATAAATGAATAAATAAAGGCGAAGAAAAATTTGTCTAAGACGTAAAGCCAGAAAAAAGGTTAGGATTCTGTCCAAACAATAGGTAGATACTAAAAACTCAAAAAACAGATATGGGCAAAAATAAAATCCAGTAACAAGTGCTCTGTAATTTTCTTAAAACATTTTCTTCTTTCTCCAGTCTTCCTTTTACTAAAAAGAGGCATAAATAACCTACTTGCTTAAAAAAAAAAAAAAAAGTTTAGGTCTCAATTTTTTTTTTTTTTTGCACAAAACCCCATAAGAATACTCATTGATTTAGTTGGCTTTGCTGGAACCTTTTACGTGGAACTTTAGGTTAGATTCTTTATTTTATTTTATTTTTTATTTTCTTAAGAATTATTTTATTTAACTTTATTCATTTTTATCCATTTAAATTTTTTTTTTTTTGGAGAGGTTTTTGCTATAGGGCACATGTGCTTGCCAGAAAGACAGAGAGAGACAGAGAGACAGAAAGCGAGAAATCACCTCCCCAGGGGGGATGACCACACCACAATCCCTTCTCCTCCATTCTTCTCTTGGCATCTTGGGCATGCACGCACACAACCCAGCATGAGCTTAAGCCACCAGGTCTGAGACTCAAACTGTGGTCGACTACATGGGCATCCAGCGACATATCCATTACGCCAACTGCTGGTCCCTCCATTTTAATTTGACCAGAAAGGGACAGAGTAAGAGAGAAAGAAATGAGAAAACAAGCTGCCAGGTCTGGGACTCAAAGCAAGATCAGCCATGTGGGAATCCAGCACCCTTAACCACCATGCCTCCTACTGGCCCCAGACTGGATACTTCAAAAAAAAAAAGTTTTTTGAATTAAGTTAAATTTATTTATTTATTATTTTAATTTGACCAGAGAGAAACACACACAGAGAGAGAGAAAGAGAGAGCGAGAGAGAGAAAGAAAAAAAAAGAGAGAGAGAGAGAAGGTGAGAAAGCAAGCTGCCAGGTCTGGGACTTGAACTGCTGTCAGTCACATGGGAGTCCAGCCTCTTTGACCACCACACCACCTGCTGGCCCAGAATAGAGGCATTTCTACACAACCACAAGGTAGTTGTCAAACTCAGAAAATTTAACATCGATACACTGTTATCTTTCTTTCTTTTTTTCTTTTCATTTCTTTATTTCTTTTTTAAATTTTGCTATAGAGAATGTGTGCTTGCTGGAGAGAAAGATACAGAGAGAGAGGGTAAGAAATTACCCCTCCCTGGGAAGGGGAGGATGTCATTCTGCAATCACTTCTCCATTCTCCTCTTGGGACTTTTAAAAAAAATTATTTTATTTAGTAGTAGTAGTATTTCATTTTACCAGAGAGAGAGGGAGAGTGATAGTAAGAAAGCAAGCCGCCAGGTCCGGGATTTGAACTGTGGTGGTTGACTATGTGGGAGTCCAGTGCCCTTAGCCACCATGCCACCTACCTGATCCCCCCCCCATCTTAGGATTTTAGGCATACACGTACATGTGCCCAGCGTGATTTTAAAGCTGTTAGGTCCAGGACTTCAGCTATGCATTCAGCCATGTAGGATCCAGCCATCTTAACCTCCATGCCACTTGCTTGCCCTTAAGTGCTCTCACCATATGAAAATCATGTGAGGTCATGCATGTATCCATCAGCTTGATTTAGCCATTCTATAATGTACACATATTTCAAAATATGTAAATGATAAAAGTATTATTTGTCAATGACAAATATTTTGTCAATTAAAAAGTAAATGTCAATGGGACCAGCAGTTGGTGTAATGGCTATGTCACTGGACTCCCATGTATTTGATCGTGGTTCTAGTTCCATACCCGGTGGCTTAAACTTGCACTGGGCGTGTGTGTGTGCGTGCCCAAGATCCTGAGAGGAGAATGGAGGAGAAGGGATTGTGGCATGGCCATCCCCCCTGGGGATGATTTCTCACTTTCTGTCTCTCTGTCTTTCTGTCGAGCAGAGCACATGCACCCTATAGCAAAAACCTCTAGAAAAAAAAAAAAAAAAAGTAAATGGGACCAGCAGGGGGCAGGGCTGGACACTCCCACGTGGCCAACCACGGTCCAAGTCCTGGACTTGGTGGCTTGCTTTCTCACTCTCTCTATCTCTCTCTCATCAAATTAAATGAATGAATGAAAAAAAAAAAAAAGTCAAAACTAGAGAAAAAACCCAAAGTGCCAAAATACTATCCCTCCTAACACAATGAAAAATAATTACAGGGACCAGCAGTTAGCGTAATGGCTATGTTGCTGGACTCCCACATAGTTGGCTATGGTTCGTGTCCCGGACCCAGTGGCTTAAAACTCACGCCGGGCGCGTGTGCGTGCGTGCCCAAGATCCCAAGAGGAGAATGGAGGAGAGGGGATTGCGATGTGGCCATCCCCCCTGAGGGATGATTTCTCGCTTTCTGTCTCTCTGTCTCTCTCTGTCTGTCTGGTGAGCGCACGCGCCCTATAGCAAAAACCTCTCCCCCCCTCAAAAAAAAAAAAAAAGAAAGAAAAGAAAAATAATTACCGGC
This sequence comes from Tupaia belangeri chinensis, assembly GCF_000334495.1. Taxonomy (NCBI): domain Eukaryota; kingdom Metazoa; phylum Chordata; class Mammalia; order Scandentia; family Tupaiidae; genus Tupaia; species Tupaia belangeri. Next base: position 3,089,951 of record NW_006205509.1, read on the forward strand.
CAGCTGCAGCTGGTAGCATCGTGGCTAAGGCAGCTGGATCCCATATGGCCAACTGCACAGTTCAAGTCTTGGACCTGGTAGCGTGGAAAACACATCAGGGGTGTGGTGTGCATGCCCAAAATCCAAAGAGGAAAACAGAGAAAGGATTGTGGCATGGCCACCCCCTGGGCGGTTCTTTTTCACTTTGTCCCTCTCCCAGTCTCTCTCCAGTGAGCACATGTGCCCTGTTGCAAATTTTAAAAAAATAATTTTATCTAGTAACCAATATATCTTCAAGTTCCCCCATTTGTTAAGAGGGAATTAATTCTGTGGGACCAACAGTGGTGTAGTGGTTAAGATGCTGGACTCCCACATGGTCTACTGCAGTTTGAGTCCTGGGTTCAGAAGCTTAAAACTCACAATGGGGTTAGGGACCAGCAGGTGGAATGGTGGTTAAAGCGCTGGACATTTCCGCATGGCTAACCACGGTTTGAGTCCCAGACCTGGTGGCTTGCTTTCTCACTTTCCCTCTCTCTCTGGTCAACTTAAAGTAAAGTAAAAAACAAAACAACAACAAAATTCTCACTCCGGGCACCTGTGTGTGCATGCTCAAAATCCTGAGAGGAGAATGGAGGAGAAGTTATTGTGTCATAGCTCTGGGGAGTGAATTTCTCCCTTTCTTTCCTTTTTTTTTTTTTTGGAGCAGTTTTCTCACTTTTTATCCCTGTCTCTCTCTGTCAAGTGCATGTGCCTTATAGCAAAAAAACTCTCTCTTTTTTTTTTTTTGAGAGGTTTTTGCCATAGGGCATGTGCGCTCACCAGAAAGACAGAGACACAGAGAGACAGAAAGTGAGAAATCACCCCCCAAGGGGGATGGCCATGCCACAATCCCTTCTCCTCTATTCTCCTCTCAGGATCTTGGGCACGACTGCACACGTGCCCGGCGTGAGTTTAAGCCACTGGGTCCAGGACTCGAACCGGGGTCGGCTACATGGGAGTCCAGCAACATCGCCATTATGCTAACTGCTGGTCCCACAAAAAAACTATCTTAAAAAAAAAAAAGAGGGATAATTCTGAAGCGTCTGGGGGTTGGGGAGGAACTTAAAAAGCCCTCAAGAAGGAAGTGGGATTTTGAACAGCACTTTGAATGATGACCAACCATTACCTCATCGTGGCAGTCAGACCCCAGATGGCCACAAATGATCCCTGTCTCCCGGTAGGTCCATAAATCTAATCACAGAACATAGCAAGTGATAGGATGACACTTCTGTGAGTGGGCTGCAAGGAATGGTGCCTTCTGTTAGTAGACTACTTGCTGACATGGATGAAGATAAGCTGCCATGTTGGACAGGACCATGTGGCAAGGAGCTGAGGCCCTTGGTCCAACAGCCTGCAAGGAACTGAATCTGGTCAAAACCACAAGAGCTTGGAATTAATCCTTTCTCATTCTAGTCACAGATCAGACCAAAGCTCCAGGTAACCAACACCTTGGCTATAGCTCTGTTTGATCCTGAAGCAGAACATCCTGCAAGCCATGCCCAGACTCTGGATGGACAGAAACTATGAAATAATTGATGTGTATTTTAAGAAAAATATTTATTTTAATTTTTCAAATTTATTATTATTATTTTAAATTTGCTGCAGGACACCAGAGCGAGACGAAGAGAGAGAGAAAGAAAGTGAGAAAGGAAGCCACCAGGTCCAGGACTTGAACCACAGTTGGCCATGTGGGAGTCCAGCACTTTAACCACCATGCCACCTGCCGACCCCAATGTGTATTGTTTAAAGTAGTTAAATTTGTGATAATCTGTTATGTAGCAATGGAGAATTCATGTGTTCATTTGATAAAACAAACTTGCATACGGAAATTATCATTATCATCCTTTTTTAAACTAAGGCTCAGAGAGACTTGATTGACTGTCCAGTCATCTTCCTGGCTGCAAAATAAAAACAGACTTCAACTAATCTGCACAGAAAGACAATTACTGGACACATAGTGAATAACTTTCTTATAGAATTGATGGGAAGGCCAGAGTACCAGGCTTAAAAACAGGCAGGAACAACGGGAAATTAGGCAGAAGGAATGATAGAAGAGTGGGGTTGGGGGTTCCTGCCACTCAGCCCCAACTACCAGCTGTAGGCTCAACACTTCCGGTGGACGTGCCCAGTCGCCCAGGCTCAGGTCAGCCTTGCTTGTGTTGGCGACTGAGATCAGCTCACAGGAAGGTGTTCGGCACGGTTTATTCAACAGACACAAAAGGCAATGTGGCCTTGTGTACAGAATAGATAGGCAGCTAGCTCATGCCTTGAGAGCTCAGAAAACAGCGTGGCCCTTTGCTTAATGCAGTGACATTCTCAGCCCTTCCCAGGATTTCTGGAATTTCTCATAGTGTTTCTAGGAGCTTGTGAACCTGAGAAGATTGTTGATTGAATAGTGAAAAGCAGCGAGATTGTGGGCTGCAGTGTTAGAAATGTGCCAGCAGAGGGCAAACGAGGCTGAGAGATTTACTAAGATTTGCTGTGTGTGGGGAAATTGGTGCCTCAGAATGGGGTGGGGAAGCCTGAACAAGTCTGGCTTGATGGGGGCTCTGGCAGGCTGGGCTAGGGCAGCCAGTGAAGACAAGCAGTGGTGTGGGATCCCCAAAGTTTCTCCTGTCCTCGTGGCCTTGGATGCACCCTGTCCCCACGCTGGGATCTTTGGGCTCCCCTGGTCTTTGCTCTGAGATCTGGAGAGGACTTTGGACTCTTCTTTTTATGGCATCAATTCTCCAACTGTAAACATTCTCCCCAGCTCATGAATCCCAGCTCAGCACTGGAGTAGTGCACATGAGTGGGGGCGGGGGCAGGGGTGGGAGAGGAGGTGGGGTGAGGGGTGTGCCTCTGGCCCTGCAAATGGGGCAAGGTTGGAGTGGACAGTAACATCTCTAACCCAGAGCTTCCTGTGGCAGTTGGGTAGGAGGAGGTGGGAAGCATCTTCTCCTCTGGCTCTTCACTTTCAGTGCCTAGCACATAGTAGGTGCTCAGTGAGTAGCTGTTGACTGTCAATAATTACTCTATCTGCGGGACAAGAAGTTGGTGTAATGGCTATGTCGCTGGACGCCCATGTAGTCAACTGAGGTTCGAATCCTGCACCTGGTGGCTTAAACTCATGCCGGGCGCATGTGCGTGCATGGCCAAGATCCCAAGAGGAGAGTGGAGGAGAAGGGGTTGTGGTGTGGTCATCCCCGCTGGGGATCTCTGTCTCTCTCTTTCTGGCAAGTACACATGAACTATAGCAAAAACCTCTCAAAAAAGAAAAATTAGTCTACTTGACATGGATAAGCCATGCACAGGAAACAAGGCAGGCTGTTAGGGTACTTCTGCTCCAACACATTTCCTGAATCCTTCCACCTCCCAAAGCCCACTAGTCCCTTCCTTGTCCAAACCACTGTTCTTTCCACCTGGTCCACCATAGCTTCCTAAGTGGTTGCCCTTACATCTCTTGATCCCACGATTTTCCACCCAGCAGCCAGCATGATCTTTTAAAACCATAAATCAAATCATGCCACTTCCGAGCTTAACACTTTCCAAAGGTTTCCCATTACACGTTGAATGAAATCCAAACTCCTTAGCCGGGCCTCAGCTTTCACACTAGCGAGATCACGCCTCCCTCCCTGACCTCATCTTACAGCTTCTTCCAACACACGAGGGCATCGAGGGCATCGGCCTCACTGACTTTCTTTCTGCTTCTTGAGCGCAGCCAGCCTGCTATCACCTTAGGGCTTTCGCATTAGCTGTTCCCTCTGCCTGGAATGTTTTTTACCCAGATTCTTTGCATGACTGACTCCTTGTCATTCAGGTCTCCATGAAAATGTCACTTTCAGAGAGAACTCTCTTGGCAATCTGCCTGTTTCTCTCCCAGTCATTTCCAATGGATTCCCAGTTCTAACTGTCATCATAGCACTTACATCATCCACTGTCTTCCCATCCATTTGTTGTGTCTTCCCCTTAGATGGCAAGCTCCGTGGGAACGGGACCCTATCTGGTGAGTTCCACAACTACCCCAGCACTCCGTAGTAGGACAGTACCTGGCACATACAGGCACTCAGTAAATATTTGTGCAATGAATGAACAGCGGCAGGGATTTGAGGGATGGGAAGGGGTTTCGCTTCTCTCTGGAGTTGACAGTCATTCATTCCATTCCCATGGGTGGGGCTAGTTGTGGGACCGGAATCAGTCAAGGCCTACTTCAACCCTGGAACAGAGAGGAAGTTGCAAGACTGGCATGCTGGTGGTTGTAGCCACAATCGTGTTAGGAGTGGTGAAATGGACAGGGTATCCATTCACTGGACTAAATGCATGTGAATTATTTATGTATCTTTCTTTCAGAAAATCAAATGTAGAGAAATCTGATATTTAGGACAGAAAAGATCATGATTGTAAAAAAGAAATCTTTGCTTTATAAAAGGGAGTAGGCAGAGACTAGCTTAACTATTACACCCAACAACCCGGGGAAGGCCCAGAGGACTCAAGCCTATTCATTAGTTACATTACAGGGTGTCTTTACACTGTGTATTTATAGAGCAGTGTGCAGATACCCTTAGGGCTATATGAAACTTGCATTTCCATATAATACACTTCATGTAGGAATTTCCTCTTCCTGAAAATGAGAGACTGAGGACACATTACTCTTTTGACTGTGGTCTGTGTTATAAAAGCCAAAAAGGTCACTGAGACCATGCTAGAAACAATTCCTACTGGCTGTCTGTTTCTCTTGACAGGGTTAAAATCCTTTCAGTTAAGCCCTGATTTTCAGTTAAGCCCTGATAGGTTGTTTATTTTCCACCCTGGAGTAAGGAGGTCCTTTCTGAATATTTTACTTACTACAGTGGTTTTCAAACTAGGCTCAGGAGGAACCGTGTTTTACAAGCCGACCTTGGAAAAATTATTGAAGGTGTTCTGCCATGAAAATTGAATAATAACCATCTCATTCCAGTACAAAGGGAAAAAAAAGGAATAGAAATTTTTCTATTTTAAGGTTTTTTTCCCTAAAGCTTTGGTGCCTGCTATTCTAGACTCTATTAGATCTGTCGCAGCACCAAATTATGAGTTGTTCTTTTTTTTTTTTCTTTCTCTTTTTTTTTTTTATAGAGAGAGATTTTTGCCATAGGGGACATGAGCTTGTCAGAGAGACAGAAAGAGACATAGAGATAGAAAGTGAGAAATCACTCCGAGGGGGGATGGCCCCACCACAATCCCTTCTCCTCCATTCTCCTCTTGGGATTTTGGGCACACACACACACATGCCTGGTGGGAGTTTGAAGTCACTGGATGTAGGACTCAAACCATGGTCGACTTTGTGGGAGTCTAGTGATGTAACCATTATGTCATCTGCTGGTCCTTTTATTGAGTTATTCTAATATACTAACCTTTCATCATGTTCTGCTAAGGTTAAAATTTCTTTGAGAGACTCAAAGTGTGAGAACCACTCTTTTAGAGACTTCATGTTTCCTACCAAGCCACTTCCCAAACGCTTTTAGACAGCATTAGTGTGTTTCAGAAACAGACCACTGGACTGAAACATAGCTGGGACAGTGCTCCTCTGTCATAGAAGGAGCTCAGATCCTCACGTATCCACCGTTGGGGGTTGTTTGGTGGCAGCAATTCTCACACTTCCTGGGTAAAGGAAGCTAGAAGTCAAGGGCCCATATTCCCCATCCCTTCAACAAACGGAAACAATCCACCCTTCACCAGAATGTCTGTTCTTCTGAAGGAACATCGGGCAAGGACTGATATAATTCTTTTTTTTTTTTGGCCATAGGGCAGGCGCCACCACGCCTGGACTGGTACAATTCTTGTCTGTGATATATAAAGACATAATCACAGTGAGGCAGAGTAGAAAGAGCAATTAATTGGGGTTAGTGGCTATGGTTTCTGGTCCTGCTTTGGTCACCAACTAGCTGTGTTACTGTGGATGAAGTCATCCCACATGTCAGGGGCTTGTGGTTCTGAAATCACCTAGCACAGACTCCAGAGCAAGACTGCAAAGGTTCATAGTGTGGATCTACTACTTTATTCCTGACCGTAGACAAACTATTATCATTTTTATAAGGAAAAAGGGAGTTCAGTGGTCTTACAAAGCTAGCATCAAACAAGAGTCAGACCCACCAGCAGCATAACCGGATGGAAAAGGCAGCATGTCACTGAAGTGGTTGAACCTCTCTGTGCCTTATTTTCCCCATCTCCAATGGGGGGGGGATATTACAATACCTCCCCATCCTCAGGGGGTATATGCTTTCTTTTTTTTAAAGAATTATTTTATTGAACTTTATTTATTTAAATTTGACTAGAGAGGGACAGAGTGAGAATGAAAAAGAGACAGAGAAAGTGAGAAAGCAAACTGCCAAGTCTGGGACTCAAACCACTGTTGGTCATGTGGGAGTCCAGTGCCCTTAAACACCATGGCACCTGCTGGCTCCAGGGGGTATATTCTAAGATACCTAGTGGATGTCTGAAACTATGAAGAGTACCAAACTCTGGGACCAGCAGTTAGCGTAATGGCTATGTCACTGGATTCCCACGTAGTCAACCGTGGTTCGCGTCCCGGACACAGTGGCTTAAACTCACGCCGGGCACGTGTGCGTGTGTGCCCAAGATCCTGAGAGGAGAATGGAGGAGAAGGGACTGTGGCGTGCCCATCCCCTCTGGGCGGTGATTTCTCGCTTTCTATCTCTCTATCTCTCTCTGTCTGTCTGGCGAGCGCATGTGCCCTATAGCAAAAACCTCTCCAAAAAAAAAAGAGTACCAAACTCAACGTGTACAATGCTTTTCATATATACACACACATACACATACACACACATAAACATATATATACACACATATATACATATATACACACATTTACATATATATATACACACACACAAAATTTACTTTATAAATTAGGCACAGGAAAAAATGAACAATAATTAATAAAATAGAACTATTATAACAATATACTGTAATACAATTCATGTGAACACCTCTTTCTTTCTCTCTCAAAATGCTCTTCCTGTTGTACTCACGGGTTTCCACACCTCGGGGGACCGCAGTTGAGACTGCACAGAGAGGACTGCTGCAGCACCATCAGGGAGCCGTGAAGAGAGTTCCACATGTTCTTTTGTGTCAAGGGCTCAGAAGAAGGCTTGGTACACAGCAAATGTGATACACATGCTTGCTAATATAAAAAGTATAGCACTGAATTAAGTCATCTTTAAGACCCTTTTCTGCTCTAATATCCTATAAAATTTAAAATATGATAATTGAGCATTTCCCATGTGCCTAGCACTAGCATGTGTATCTAATATATATGAAATAAGAGATTAGGCTAACTGTTTAAAAGATTTTATCAAAATTTTTTTTATTCATTCATTTTTAAAAATTTAACCAGAGGGAGACACACACACACACACACATACACACACACACACACACACAGAAAGTGAGAAAGCACGCTGCCGGGTCCAAGACTTGAACCTTGGTCAGCCATGTGGGAGTGTCCAGTGCCTTAAGCACCATGCCACCTGCTGGTCTCCTAGGCTAATTTGTTTTTAAAGCTTATTTATTTAGTTCTTCTATGAGCAAGAGAGACATCCAGAGAGAACTAGCACCCCTAAGAAGATCTTCATGCCGTCGTCTACCCCCAGCTGGCCCTGGATCATGGGCCTGTGAGTGTCCAACACATTTAGTGAGCTTCCTAAAATAAACTCAGAACCTCCTCATGTGGGTCAGCCTCACAGAGAATAAAATTTTACTGCTTCACCTGTCCACCCCTTCGAATATATTTTTTTTAATTGCCAGAGGTTTTGTTGGCTCACCAGAGATGGGGAGAAGGAGAAAGCAGCCCCTCAATAAACACGATCATGCTGTAATCCCTTCTCCATTTCTCCATCCTGTCAGGATTTGGGGCACACAGGGTGTGCTTTTCAAGTGGTTGGGACCAGGATTCAAATCGCCATTGGCCTTGAGGGATCCAGTTTCCTTAACTACTAGACTGGACCCATAGAATTTATTTATTTGTTTATTTATTTATTCCTTTAGTCGGGAGGCGGTGGGGGGACACCCCAGCAGTCTTCATGCTGCAGTCCACCTTGTTTCAGATAGCCTTGATCATGGGCGTGTGTACTCAGGTCATGAACCTAGGACCTTGCCCCTAAGGGTCCAGCTGCACTCCTGCTGTGCCATGTGGGGTTGTTCTACAGTGCTAGAAGTAGACTTGATGGTGGGTGTCCAAGAAACTGAAAATGGAGTTCAGGAAGCCAGACTAGCACACCTGCCATTCACTACAGGAGAGATGGCCAGTGTGACCTACAGTGCTCAGAGAAGGACCCCCAGTGTATTTCTCTAGCTTATTTGGTTAGCGTCCATTTTTAAGATTTTATCCCCAGATTAAAGGACAAAGCTTTCCATTCCAAAGTATACAATGCAGTTTTCTAACGCACATGTTTCTTTCTCAGTGCCTTTTACATTTCTCCCATATGGCTCAAAAACACAGCATCCTAGAGGTCCCTGGTAGATACCTCAGTCAGGCTGGAGAGATTTTGATAGTGCTGAGAACACTGTTGGCTACTGGAAGGGAGAAATCGGGCAAAGGGGGCCCAAAGTGTACTTACCAGCCCTGCTGCACAACTGAGAATCAGACATGGCAGAATGAACTGTCACTTTCCCATGGTCAGTTTCCATATCCAAACATTAGCAGCAACGTTTCTCTATCTGATCCTCAACATCCTATAAGAAAGGCGGATGGTTTCTCCCATCTTACAGATGAAGTCCCAGAGACCTGGACGATGACTTACCCTGTTATAGTTTGCAGTTCTATGTGGCTGATAAGCCATGGATGCTTCCCTAGCCCTTCCTTACGCTCCCTCATCTCTAGCTCTGTCCTGGGCTTAAGGATCCCAGTGGGGATTTGGAGTGGACAAGAGTTGGGCCAGGAAGGATAAGAATGTAGGAAGGGCTGGGTCTGAGGAGGGAGCAGCTTCAGGTGTAGAGGCTGTGGAACCTGGGGTGGGGAAGGAAGGAGGAGCTACGTGTCTGACTGAGGGAATGAGGAGGCCTCAAAGAAAAGGCCTGCGGGCTGCAGTGCCCTCCAGTGTCACACTCACCTACATGTGGGAACAACCCTCTCCTCCTTTCCGTTTCCACCGTTCTAACCCTCAAGGGGTTAATGCAGTTTCCACAGAATTTCCCCATCTCCCAGGTAACTTGGACAGCTTCTAAGGGCAAATAAATGGAAGTCCCAAACAATATCTCAGTTCACAGCACGTAGCAATGCCCCACCACAGCGGAGAGCACGCTCTTGGGGGAAAAGGTGCCGGGGAGGGACTGCAAGTTGGCAGGTGGGAAGGAGGGAGGAGCTCCCTAGAGAGTGGGGCATGGAGGGCACCCCTTCCCTCGGTCCCCCTACTGGTCTGTGGGTGCAGCAGGTTCCAGTAGGACCTCCGGTGGCGCCGGGGGCTTGGGAGAGAGGAAGAAGTGGTGTGCTCTGCCTGGCGCACACCTGGCGCCTTGTGGAATGAAATCTTAATTAATTATTAACCTGAGTTCCCGCGGGAGGGAGCGGAGCCACGGCCGGCAGGGCGGGAATGGCAGGGTGAGGGTGGGGGCTGGGGCTGGGGCTAAAAAAAAAAAGAAAGCCGACCCTGGGGCGGGTGCGGGGCGGGATAGACACTGAGAGAGGGTGGGTTTGCCGAGCGCTCTTGAAGACCCCTGGGGTGAGGGTGGGAGAGGAATGCTGGAGGCTGCAGCTCAGGGGTGGAGGAAGGGGGAGCCCGCTGCACGGCCCCCTCCCGCCGGGGTCTTGATCCCAGAACAGTAGCCGCTTGTTTTCCCGACTGGGGGAGGAAGCGGCCGGAGGAGAGGAGGGGGCACGCCGAGGGAAGGGTCCCTTTCTTCGGCCTCCCGCAGCCTTACCCGGTTCCGCGCAAGGGGAGTGGGCAACTCTGCCCCCCTTCTGGGGAGGGGGAGGAGGTGCCCAGACAAAAGGAGCTTGTGCCTTTAAGGCGGGGAGTCCGGGAGCCGGCGGGGAGGGGACTTCTGGATCCGGGGTAGAGGGCGGCTGCGCTGGACAACAAGGGAGGGGGCGACGGCCGGACGGACTGCTGGACGGCGGGGCACCCGGGGCTCAGGGGCGCGGGAACAGCCCGGCGGATCCCAACCAGAGGCCTGGGATGGGGAGCCTCGACAGCGCCTTCGGGGGAGCCCGAGGCAATTGGGGTCGGCAGAGGGAAATCGTGGAGGAGATAGGGGCTCACGGCTCTGCACCTCGCTCCCTGCCACATGCCTCCCTTCCTCCACTCCAGGCGAGCTCCCGGCTTGCCCAGGGAAGGGGAAGGCACCGGCTGGGGGAGGGGCTGTCCTGAGGGTTTTTCGGTGGGCAGTGGGGTGAGTCCCTGAGTTTGGGGTGGTGTGTGACTGACTATATTTAGGGGAAAGGAAAACAGCCTGGACAGAGGGAGGGATGCCCGCTGCCGCAGCCCCCTCCCTGTCCTCACCCTCAACCTTGGGAAAGAGGGTACGTCAGCCCCCCACCAACCCGGGCCTGCTGGAGGTCAGGCTGGGAGCAGACTCTTCAGAGCCAACTCTGGGGCCTGAGAAGCTGGAGGTGAGATCTTCAGCGGGAGATTGTTTCCTGTACCCACTCCCCTCCTGAAAGTACTCCTGGGAGCCCAGGAAACTAGGGGGAGTGTTGTACAGGTGGGGGTGGATATGGGAGCCCCTGCAGTCTAGGGAAAGGCCGACTGGGGAAGGGAGGTGAAGGCAGCGCTAAAATCATGGATACAGGCCCAGCCTAGGGAGGCTCCTCTACATCTGGAAAGGCCTGGCATTGAGGCCCAAGTCCCAGCATGGTGGGCGGTGCTGGCACTGCTGGGCTCTGCCTGGGCAGTGCCTTCTGCCATGAACTTTCTGAAGTCATTTTAAATCCCCTGGAGCCTCCTTTTTGCCAAGGAGGGCAGGGGCAGATGGGCCCTGGGGATGGGCTGGCCTGGAGGTGGCCAGGAAGAGGGTTTGGTGAAACAGTGGGCAGAGCCATTAGGGCTGGGCCTTGGCTTGCTCCAGCCTCTGGTTTGGGGCTGAAGGCTGGGGTTTGGGAAGGATTGAGGGCTGGGCGACACTGGGCCTGGAGCTGGGACTGCCAGGCTGGGTGGGACGTGTCTTAGGTGTGGGAGCTGGTGCTGTGGGAGCTGATAGTGCCACAGTGGCAGATCCATGAGAGCAGGAAAGACCAGGACTTAGTAAGAGGTGGTCAGAGGCTCGGGGCTCAGGAACCTGCTCCTGGGAAGAGGGAGGCAGTTTATGCACTGGAGCTCATAGTGACTGGTTCCTGGACAAGAAGGGCTGGCGGCCACAGAGAGAAACTTCGTGGCTTGGGACGGTGCCTTCTCCTGTTTCCTGCCATACCAGCCTGACTTTGGGAGCCAGGAGGGCTGGGAGCCCAGCAAGTTCT
>NW_006205509.1:3101624-3129897 GCF_000334495.1 Tupaia belangeri chinensis
GGAGCTGATGGTGACTGGTTCCTGGACAAGAAGGGCTGGCGGCCACAGAGAGAAACTTCGTGGCTTGGGACGGTGCCTTCTCCTGTTTCCTGCCATACCAGCCTGACTTTGGGAGCCAGGAGTGCTGGGAGCCCAGCAAGTTCTCCAGGATGGGCAATGCCTGCAGTGAAGCCCAGGGTAGGATGGTTGCCGTGGGTTGGACAGTTTCAGAGCTCTGAAGCTGTCCCCTTGGGGGGTCAGAGTGTTCTTGGGAGGGTCATGAGTTCCCCTGGACAGTGTCTGCCCTTTCCTCTGTGGGTATGAGCCAGATGCTAGGATGTGCTTCCAGGGGGCTGGGAACACGGCCAGAAATGGGTCCTTTGGGAACAGAGGTCTGGGCCAGTGGTGGTAGTTGGGGGGTGTTTGTGGGGGGGTGGGAGATAAGAATAGGGAAGGGGACTGGCGAATGGGAAGAGGCTAAAACAAAATGTCACGGGGGCAGTGGGAAACCTGCTTAACTCGGCTCTGTCCCCAGCAGCTCTGGGGACGGCTGAGGACACAGGGGGTGATAGAACTAGGCGCCTGGCTGGCTGGAGAGATGTGTGTGCTTGCTCGTGACTTTCTCATTGTCTCTCGTACTCTTGGCAGAGCTTTGGGTTAAGTGTCGTAGGGTGGGGAGAGGAGCTAATACCAAATATGACAGGCACTACTATTTCCTCAGGGCTGTTACCGTTCCCATTTTACAGACCAAGAAACCGAGGAGGGAGGTTCAGTAACTTGTCCAACACATGCACCTGGCAAATACTCACACTAAGGTTTGAAACCTGAACTCACACCAGAGGTCATGCTCCTGGTAAAGTACTGTGAAGAGCCGGCTTTCTTAGTGACCTCCAAAGGCCAGCCTGAGCAGAAGCCCCATATTCCCGACCCGTCCTTTCAGATGGTGCTGTTGGAGATGTTGAGGTGAAGGACATGCTGCCCTCTGCCATACGGCAGGGGTGCTGACAGAACGTGCCCAAGGGCGGCTCAGGGGTGGCGATTCCGGGTGTGCAGAGGAGTCCTCAGCGGTCTTCTACTTGTGTCCTGGGTGTCTGCTTGGAGTGGTGCTCATGTGTTTGAGCGTCTGGTTCTGTGGCCTCCTGGGGCAAGTGCTGGTGCTCTCCCTCTCATCCCCTAGTGAGTGCAAATGTCAGTGCTGCTAGCTCAGCAGGTTGATGTACAAGGCGCCCCTCAGGGTCTCCGCGGGCATGGAAGAGTGTGACCCTGATGGGGATGCAGGCATCCATGGATGACTGTGTTCACTGTCATCTTCTGACCTGGGCTCAACTAGGTGACTCATTAAGGTGTTGTCATGAGCCCTTCCACCGCAGTTCAGAACACTTCCCTCCAGGAAACCTGGGATCTGGGACTGATTTGGTTACCTATAATCTCTATAACTCGGGCTAGCCATGTAAAAAACAACTGCTATGTTCCCCCCCCCCTTTTTTTTAAAGGGCTAAAGAGGGCATGTGTGCTCACTAGAGAGACAGAGGAAAGGAGAAAGCACCCCCTGATGGGGCATTGTCATGCTACAGTACCTTGTCCCCCATTCTCCATTCTGTTGGGATAGTGGGCACATATGCACACGGACCTGTGTGTGCCTGGCATGTTTCTAAAGTCAATGAAGGATGGGATTTGAATACCAAAGTTCCACAGTCAGACATGTAGGATTCTGTTCCTTTAAACATTGAGCTATAGGACCAGTCCAGTTTTTTTTTGTTGTTGTTGTTTTTGTTTGTTTTAGATTTTTGCCACAGGTCACATGTACTAGCTGGAGAGAGACAGAGAGGGAAAGTGAGAAATCACCTGCTGGGTGGGGTTGGTCATGTGCAATCCCTCCATTCTCCTCTGAGGATTTTGGTCACTCACGCACATGCGCCCAGCATGTTTTTCATGCTGCCAAGTCTGGGACTCAGATCATGGAAGTGGCCGTGTGGGATCCATCACTTTAACCACCACACCACCCTGCTGGCCCTCAATTCTTTTTTTTTCCCTGTCAAATCTGTCTTGAGCCCCAGAACCAGCTTCACAGAGATTTGTTGAAGATCAAATAGAATTAGGCATGTGAAAAGACCTTGAAAAGTTGAAAGCACAAAGTGCATGGGAATATAATCTAGCATTCCTCCACCCGAGCAGCTGTCCATCTGCTCAATGAACATTGTTCTAGATCCTACTAGGTGCTGTGGATACAGCAGTGAGTGAAGCGGCCCAACATTCTTGCCTTCATGGAGTTGACATTCCAGTAAGGAGAGCAACAATGAATAAATAAGAACATTATATAGAATGGCAGTTGCTGATTAAAGCTCTGGAGAAAAAGCTGGGAAGGGAGATAAGGAGCCCCAGGAAAGGGGGTTGCTATTTTAATAGGGTGGTTAGAATAAGCCTCACTGATAAGAGCTCATTTGAGCTGTGACCTGTAGGAGCTCTTGTTCCGGACAGAGGGAATAGCAAGCAGCAGAGTTCCAGGCTGGCTGGGGAACAGTGAAGAGGCTAATAGGAGTGCAGTAAGGAAGAGGAAGAGTCCGAGGGTTATCATTATTAGCAATTCATTTTCACTGCTCCATACCAATGCCGAAGGAAGCTTGCTTTCTATCTTTTCCATCTATGTTTGTAGAGCCAGCTCCAGTACCTGGTGCTGGGGACAAAGTGCTGAACAAAACAGGTGTAACCCCTACCCTCCCAAAGCTTAGAGGGGTAGAGACACATGTTAATCAAGGAATGATTTTGTTATTGCAATAACTATATGGAGAAAATATAAAGGAGCTAAACTTAGTTGGGGTTAGGGAGCTGGAAGATCTTCCCTGAGGAAGTTACATTTAAGCCATGATCTAGGGGTTGAATTTTGCTTGGAGTATGTTTTGTGTGTGCATGAGTGTGATGAAAAATGTGGAAAGATTCCTTTTTGTACAAGGTCAACGACTGGTAGCCCATAGGCAGGACCCATTCCACAGACATGATTTATTTGGCTTGCAGTGTTGAGAAATGTGAATTAGTTGCCAACATTTAAAAATTCAGAGATGTTGCACTAAAATCTGGATTTTTTTCCTTTGGCTTCTGTTGAAAAATGGGAAGACCGGGCCTCACTAGGACAGCAGGAGCAATAATCCACTGGTGCTGGGTGCTGTTTGCCCCTGCTCAGGGTGTGGGCTATTCCTCCCACTTCTCCTGAACCACGGACTGCTTCACTTGTTGACAGGGCAGTTGGGTTTGTGACCACGAAGAAATCAGTGCCTTTTCAGAGACTAGGGAAAAGGTGATTTTTTTTTTTCTCTAGAAATTTTTGCTGTAGGGCACATGAGCTCGCTGGAGAGATAGTCAGAGACAGAGACAGAAAGTGAGAAATCATCCCCGTGGGGGGAGGGGGTGGCCATGCCACAATCCCTTCTCCATTCTTTTCTTGGGATTTTGGGCACGCATGCACGCATGCCTGGTGTGAGTTTTAAGCTGCCCAGTCTGGGATTTGAACCGTGGGCGACTACATGGGAGTCCAGCAATGTAACCATTATGCCATCTGCTGGTTCCAAGAGGTGAATTTTTAAGGGCACTGGCTTAGGGCCAGACAGATCTGGGTTGGAGTTTTGGTTTTCCCACTTACATGGCTGCTTGATCTCCATTGCCCTTAGGTCTTGGTTTCCTCAGGCTGGTTTTATGAGGACGATGTATGTGAAGCACTTAGCTTGGCAGTGGGAAGAAGTGCCCAGGTAACGAGTTACTGGTGGTGGCCATGATGGTATTAAGACCATCTTGTTCCTTTCCTTCCAGCAGCATGTCGTGGTTTAGCGGCCTCCTGGTCCCCAAAGTGGATGAACGGAAGACAGCCTGGGGTGAACGCAATGGGCAGAAGCGGTCGCGCCGTGGGACTCGGGCCAGTGGCTTCTGCACACCCCGCTACATGAGCTGCCTCCAGGACACGGAGCCGCCCAGCCCCACCCCTGCGGCTCCCTCTCGGTGCCCCTGGCAGGATGAGGCCTTTATCCGGAAGGGTGGCCTAGGCAAGGGTATGGAGCTGGGTCGGCGGGCAGTAGCCCTGGGCTTCGAGGACACTGAGGTGACAGCAGCTATCGGGACAGCTGAGGTGGCACCTGATATATCACCCAGGATTGGGCGATCCTGCTGGCGTCGTCTGGCACAGGTGTTCCAGTCGAAGCAGTTCCGCTCGGCCAAGCTGGAGCGCCTGTACCAGCGGTACTTCTTTCAGATGAACCAGAGCAGCCTGACGCTGCTGATGGCGGTGCTGGTTCTGCTCACGGTGGTGCTGCTGGCCTTCCATGCTGCGCCCTCCCGCCCTCAGCCTGCCTATGTGGCCCTGCTGTCCTGCGCTGCCACCCTCTTTGTGGCACTCATGGTGGTGTGCAACCGACATAGCTTTCGCCAGGACTCCATGTGGGTGGTGAGCTACGTGGTGCTGGGGATCCTCGCGGCTGTGCAGATTGGGGGCACTCTGGCAGCCCAACCACACAGCCCCTCTGCCGGCCTCTGGTGCCCTGTGTTCTTTGTCTACATCACCTACACGCTCCTACCAATCCGTATGCGAGCTGCCGTCCTCAGCGGCCTGGGCCTCTCCACCCTACATCTCATCTTGGCCTGGCAGCTCAACCGTAGTGATGCCTTCCTCTGGAAGCAGGTGGGTGGTCTGGGAGGCAGGTGTGGAGGGCAGGAGGCCGGAAATAAGGGGACGTGGTAAGGAAGGGGGGCGAGTTATGAGTAGATATTGGATGAAGACTTGTCTGGCTGTATCTTAGTGGAGGGACAAGAGATGGGAGGCCAATTTCAAGGATCCAGCTCCATTTGGGATCTGGGGCAGAAGGTACACTGAGAGGAGGGGGCCTTGGTACACAGACCTGCGCTGTGTCAGGGCCGCAGCCTCCTGCTCTGGCCTGAGCCTGTAGAGACGTAGGTAGAACTGGAGACAGGGATGTAGTGGGCAGCCCCAGGGCCCTGGCAAGGCTGAGAGGGCAATGCAGGCTGTATGCAGGCCGTGGCACCATCCCCGAAGAGCAGCTCCATGATGAACTGATGTAGAGGAACTGGGCAGGTTTTGGGTATAGTCGGCAAAGAACAAGTCACCTCTCCTGGACCAAATCCACTTCTGAGAGGACGGAGGGTGATGAGCCGGGGTCAGCTCTGGGCAGGAGTGCTTTGAGTGGGGTAGAAGAGGTGTGTTAGAGCTCATCCTACTTGCCGCATGCTGGGCATGAGACTGGCAGTCCTGCCTGGTCGTCCTCTGCCGGGCTGGCTGCTGCCTCCACGTTCTGTGTGTATAGTGGGGCTTGACAGCACAGTGTGGAGTAAGAAGTATGGGCTTGGCGCAGGCAGACCTGGTTGTCCAGTGGCCGCATTCTTCTCTGTGGGATCCAAGACCACTAACCTCCCCTCTTCCAGCCTTAGTTTTCCAGTCTGTAAAATTAGGGTGAAAGTAGCATCTACCTTCTGATGTTGGGGCCACACCCTTTCCCAGCACAGAGTGGAACCCGCCAGAGCAGTATTCTCACCCGAGGGCAGGAGGCGTGCGAGAGCTGCAGGGGTTGGTACCCAGCCAAGAGGCAGCTGGGAAGTTCCTTTCAGAGACATGAGTCTGGGGTCTGCCCAGGGGCAGAGTTCAGTGTGTCTTCTGTGGCAGCAGGGCTTTCAGGGGCTGTGGCAGCCATGGGGGGCGGGGCCAGCCATAGCCCCACAGTCAGCACACCTCCTGGTCACTCAGAGGCACCCTGATCCAGACGGTGCTCTCCTCTGCCGTGCTCAAGGTTTTGAGGGACCAGCCTGTGCCTTGCTCAGGGCCTGTGGCCCATAGCCCACTGTGGCCCCATCCACAGGGAGGAAGTTAACTGGGGCTCCCAGGGTGAGAAGCTGGGTGCTCTGGCATGATGCCCTTCCCCGCCCAGCCTGTGCGCCGGAACAGGAACAGAACGTACCTTTTTAAAAGTAACTTTATAGCCCGTTTGTTTGTGGAGCATGTGCCTGCAGGGCACTGTCAGACCTATTAAAGGGCCAGGTCCTCCTGCCCTTGCTAGCTCTGGCAGCTACTCTTCTAGGCCTGCCATTGGGCTGAGCTCTGGGGCTGGTCTGCCCTCC
The DNA here is from genome assembly GCF_000334495.1 of Tupaia belangeri chinensis. Taxonomy (NCBI): domain Eukaryota; kingdom Metazoa; phylum Chordata; class Mammalia; order Scandentia; family Tupaiidae; genus Tupaia; species Tupaia belangeri. The sequence goes on from NW_006205509.1 coordinate 3,107,715, forward strand.
TGGGAAAGAAGGCGCTTAGCGGTGGTGCTTCCCTGTCCCCTGCATCTCTGGCCAGCCAGTTGAGTGGGCATCTATTCTCTGCTCTCAGCTGGCATGGTGCCCAGAGCCAGGCCTGGTGCCTGAGTGGGGAAGCACATCCAGGACCTGGTGTAGCCTCACCCATTGGGACTTAGCAGGCACATCCTTGGGGTAGTAGAGAAGGTCACTGCTGCCCCTGTACCACCAGTTCTTGGGGCTATGGCTGCTCATACAGCTTCCCTGAGCTGAGACCAAGTCCCTGTCATTTGGGCCTATGGGTTTCTGGATGGGAGGGGGCTGCGGCCCCCTTTCTAGCCTCCTGGGGAAGCCCCTTTCCAGTTCCAGTCTTACTCTTACTCATAGGAAGGTGCTTCTGTCCTCTTCTCAGACGGAGTGAGCGGACTCCCCCTGTGACCCAGACCCAACCTGGCATCTCCTGCAGCCCCCTGGCATCCATTTTTTTCTCACAGTCAGCTAGGGGTGTGTGTAGAGTTATTTCAGTCTCTCATCCCCCTTCCCCTTCCCTCTACTGTGACTCACATTTTCCTCTTAGGCTCCTGGGGCCAGGAAGGGAAGTTGCCTAGTTTGTCCCCCCTCATCTTTCTCCCCCACTGGGGGCTATTCTTAGAAACCCCCAAGGGAGATAGTGTGCCCCCCTCTTCACCCCTGCTGCTGGGAGGGGGAGCTTAGCCTGGACTGGGAAGGGAAGCTGGAGGCCATCCTGGAGGGTCAGAGCTAGAAGTGGATAGGGGTTAGCCAGACCTACCCCTCAAGTGTACCCAGGAAGAAACCAGAATCCCAAAGATGAGGTGACCTGCCCAAGTTTGCAGGACTAATTCTGGTTCAGGGCAAGACCCAGAACTGGCTTCTATTCATGCTCTTTTCCTCCCTTAATCCCTTCTTCCCAAACCAGAGCCCTGCCCCATCAAACCTGGGTGGAGCCCCAAGTGCCAAGTTAACTCCTGAGTTTCTGGAAACACTGAGGCCAGCTTGCTTTACAGTCAGTGCTACAGAAGATGATTGGGGACTACACATCCCTAGGTTGGGGACCTTTGTTGTCGGGCCTGGCAGGGCCAAGTGTTGGGGGCATTATACTTGGAGGGTGTCCAGGCATGATGGCACTCTATTCCCTGTAGGGGAGTTCTTCGGATCAGGTGAATTGATGACTCCCAAGCCTGGGCTCTGAGGCTGGGCTTCAAGAACTTAGAGTCAGTGTGGTGAGTAGGAGTCTTAGAAATGTAAGTGTTCTGTAAGGTGGGATTAGGACATGAGCTTTGGAGTCTGCTGTCCTGAATTAAAGTCCTATGCCAGCCATTACCAGCTGTGTGATCTTGGGCAAGTGATTTAGCTTCTCTGGGCCAGGATCACTCATCTTTAAAATGGACTATTGTTTCCTCTTTGTGGAGTTGTAAGAAACATTGATTACAGAAGGCATCCACAGAATGCTGGCCCGCCGTACGCAGCCAGCACAGCTCTGGTAGTATAAGAGTGATTGTTAAGTTACGTTAGGGCAAAGAGGGACGTTAGAGATCTTATTCCTCCTCTTTGTGTTGTAGAACCCCAGAGAGATGAGGTGACTTGTCCTCACGGGAGCATATAGAGCTCAGGTCTCCTAGGTGCTGTCCTGTAAGGAAAACCACATGCAGAGGAGCAGTGTTTGCTGTTTGGAGTGCTTTTGGCACAGGCGATCACAAGGTGCCGAGGCTGAGTCCCATGATCTACCTGGCCTTTGTCGGTGCTTCTGCTTCCGGAAGATCTCATTTCTAGTCAGGAGTGGTCAGAAGGCTGGGATGTCGAATCCTGTTGGAAATAGGAGAGATCTATTGCAGGAGTGAAGACAGACAGGAGGTGGGGCCCTGGCTCCCTTCCTAAAGGAGTCATCCTCAGAAAGCCTAGCAAGTTGCATGCATGTGTGGGCGTGTGTGTGGGGGGGTGGGTGGGGGGGGGTTGGTAACCCGCCTGCCTCTGCCACCCTCCTGCAGCTTGGTGCCAATGTGCTGCTGTTCCTCTGTACCAATGTCATTGGCATCTGCACACACTACCCAGCCGAGGTGTCTCAGCGCCAGGCCTTTCAGGAGACTCGCGGTTACATCCAGGCACGGCTGCATCTGCAGCATGAGAATCGGCAGCAGGTAGGGCTGCTTTCCCTGACCAGGGCCTTCCCTCACCTCATCCCAGTAACCCTCAGGTTGGGTCTGTTGCCTTGCCTAACTCGTGAAACACAGTGTGAATGGTTCCCCCAGGATGGCGGGCCCTGTGACACTGGGGTTCTCTCTAGTCTGAGGATGGGAGGACAAGACAGGAGCACATCCACCTTGGTCAGAAAGGGTTAGGCTGAGGGCACTCACTGGGGAGGGTCAGGCTGAGGCCCCAAAAGGAAGTTCAGGGCTCTGAGGAGTGGTCTGTGGATGTGGAGGGATGAGGTGGACCTGGAGAGGGAAATGTGAGGCCAGGAAGATAGTGGTGCCCTGTGGAACCACTGGTCTAGGAGCGGCTGCTGCTGTCGGTGTTGCCCCAGCACGTTGCCATGGAGATGAAAGAAGACATCAACACAAAAAAAGAAGACATGATGTTCCACAAGATCTATATCCAGAAACACGACAACGTCAGGTAGCGTTGTAGGAAGGAGGCCAAAAGGGTGGGGGTCTGGGGGGCTGTGGGGCTACGTGGCTGGTCCAGCCCCTGCTGTTGTCCACAGCATCCTGTTTGCAGACATTGAAGGCTTCACCAGCCTGGCATCCCAGTGCACTGCACAGGAGCTGGTCATGACCCTGAACGAACTCTTTGCCCGGTTTGACAAGTTGGCAGCGGTGAGGGTGCTGGACTTGGGGTGGTGCCAGCTGTGGTGAGAGTGGAGTCTGCAGTGAGGGTGGCAGGCCAGGAAGGCTGGGTGGGTAAGAGAGTAAAGGTGACCCTCCAACTCTTGCTCCTTCAGGAAAATCACTGCCTGAGGATCAAGATCTTAGGGGACTGTTACTACTGTGTGTCAGGCCTGCCGGAGGCCCGGGCAGACCACGCCCACTGCTGCGTGGAGATGGGGGTGGACATGATCGAGGCCATTTCGTAAGTAGTGCCTCATTCCCAGGCTTCTTAGAACTGGGGTGGGGGCCCAGACTGCTCCTACTCTTTGATGTGTGCTCAGGAATTCTCCTCAGTCTTGGCCATTTCTTCATCTTTGAGAGCTGTCTGTCACTGGGGAATGGCACAGGTCTTCCTCTAGCCTGCGCAGACCCACGTGTACCCTTAGATCCCAGCCAGCCTGGAGGGGGTAGGGAGAGCTGAGGCCATGGGGAATGGAGCCGGAGAGAATGCCAGCTGAGTTCTCTCCGAGCTCAGTTATGCTTTGGGTCCTGCTGGTGAGCAAGCTGCAGACCTTTGTCCTTGGGCCCCAGGCAGCTTCTGCCCTTGTCCAGACAAGGCTGTGCCCCTGTCCCCTGCATCTGGTCCGTCTTTGTCCACTCGGCTCCAAGGGGAGCAGAGGGCCTGGGCTTTGCGCCAAGGGAGGGAAGACTGCTGAGAGCTGATCTGGAGTTGCTTCCTCCCAGGCTGGTGCGTGAGGTGACAGGTGTGAACGTGAACATGCGTGTAGGCATCCACAGCGGGCGTGTGCACTGCGGCGTCCTTGGCCTGAGGAAATGGCAGTTCGACGTGTGGTCCAACGACGTGACCCTGGCCAACCATATGGAGGCAGGGGGCCGGGCTGGGTGAGTGGAAGGGTGCAGTCAGTGCGGGGTGGGAGCAAGGTGGGAGAGCCAGGGTCTCACCTCTCTCCCCACACAGTCGTATCCACATCACTCGGGCCACACTGCAGTACCTGAATGGGGACTACGAGGTGGAGCCAGGCCGGGGCGGCGAGCGCAATGCGTACCTGAAGGAGCAGCACATTGAGACCTTCCTCATCCTGGGCGCCAGCCAGAAACGGGTCAGGGTCAGGGCAGGGTGGGGGCGGTGCATGCAGAGACAGGGATGGAAGGGGAGGCGTGGGCAAGGGCCTTTTCTGGGCCCCTCTTTTGAGCCTGCACCTACACTGCCCACACAGAAAGAGGAGAAGGCCATGCTGGCCAAGCTGCAGCGGACGCGGGCCAACTCCATGGAAGGGCTGGTGCCGCGCTGGGTGCCAGATCGTGCCTTCTCCCGGACCAAGGACTCCAAGGCCTTCCGCCAGATGGTGAGGGGTCCCCAACCCTGGACCTGGGACCTCACTTTCTTGTCTCCTCAACACCCTGTGTCCCTCTCCTTCCTTGTCATGGCTGCCATCTGTATGCGTATTTTCTTGTATTGGGGGCAGGAGGGATGATTTCATCTCTGGGATCCCCAGCACCCCAAAACATATGGTGGGGATACTCGGCCCAGTGTTGGGAACGGGGAAGGGGCTATAGAAGTGAAGGTGGTCGGCTCACTCATACACTCTCTTTCTCCAGGGCATTGATGACTCCAGCAAAGACAAGTAAGTCAGGAGGGGAAGAGGGCACACCTACACCTGGGGTACAGGTGCGGGGAGTTGCAACCGCTTCTTCCCTGAATGTGTTTTGTGGGAGCAGGAGCCACACACCTGACTCACACCCCCTCCCTTGGGTGCTGCCCATTCCCTTCCCTCTCACTGCTTCTCATGTGCAATCCTCACGCACCTGGTGAAGCCATGCCCCCTGCCTTCAGCCGGGGCGCCCAAGATGCCCTGAACCCTGAGGACGAGGTAGATGAGTTCCTGGGCCGGGCCATCGATGCCCGCAGCATCGATCAGCTGCGCAAGGACCACGTGCGCCGGTTCCTGCTCACCTTCCAGAGAGACGATCTTGAGAAGAAGGTCTGGGGGACCCTGGGTGAAGGATAAGGGCTCACCGGGGGGCGGTGGCAAGTCCAGGCAGGGAAGGCTGAGCAGAGGTGGTGGGAGCAGAAGTTTTAGGGGAACAGAGGAACACAGAATAGGGTGGGGATTCATATCAGTTGGGTCCACTGCTTCTCCCCCTTGAGGCTCCTGGTGGGGCCCTGCCCTTGCTGTCCCTGCCTCCTCCAGGGCAGGGCCCAATGCCCAGTGCCCAGCTCAGCCTCCTCTCCTTCAGTACTCACGGAAGGTGGATCCCCGCTTCGGAGCCTACGTTGCCTGTGCCTTGTTGGTCTTCTGTTTCATCTGCTTCATCCAGCTCCTCGTCTTCCCGCAGTGAGTGCCCTGCTGCTCCTCCCTCAGCTTCCCTCTCCTCCACCTCCCAGGACCTTCCTCAACATTGGCACTGGTGCACCCTACCAGGGCCTAGAGAGGGCTCCCCTGTGGGCGCAAGGTGGGGCCATCCCCGTATGCCAGATGTCTGCGATGTCCGTCTCTCCCGCAGAGCCACGTGCTGTTTACACCTGAATGTGCTTCTATAAGCTCCTTTTTTCCTTTGTACGTTTGCTTGCTTTTTAAAGCAATACTGTGTTAAATATATTCTGATTGGGTCATATGGTAATTTCTGTTTGGTATATTTATAGTTATCTTAAATATTGTTAGAGCTGGACTGTTGGTTTACTTTAATAAAGCTTTTATATATTTAAAAAAAAAAAACATTCGCACAGTCCGTGGTCCCTGGACCCTGCACCCCTGCCTGCTCTGGAGGGTGGGACAAGATGCCCAGACCTTCCAGAGTAACGTCTTCCTTCTCCTTGTGCCCCAGCTCAACCCTGATGCTTGGTATCTACGCCAGTATCTTCCTGCTGTTGCTGGTCACTGTGCTGATCTGCGCGGTGTACTCCTGTGGTTCTGTACGTGGGGGACTTCCATGGCTGCTGGAGGGCTGGCTGGGCTAGGAGTGGGGAGGGAGGAGAAGGCCATGCCTCCCCTTGGGGCCCATCCCTGGTTGGCCTTCCTCCTTGGCTGATGTGGCCTCCAACTCCCGGTTCCTTGCTGCCTCCAGCTGTTTCCTAAGGCCCTGCAACGACTGTCCCGCAGCATTGTCCGCTCACGGGCACACAGCACTGCAGTCGGCATCTTTTCAGTCCTGCTTGTATTCACTTCTGCCATTGCCAACATGGTAAGGAGCCAGTGCAGAGTCTCCCACCTCTGTTCTGTGGCAGAGCCCACCCAGAGCTGAGAGTACAGAGGGGAATAAGACACGTGCTATCCCTAGGAACCCCGCTGCTCCAGAGGATAAGTCCAGTTCTCCCTCTTTGTTTTCCCTACCTCTCATCATCTGAGGGAGAACCTCGGCCCCTGGGGTATAGGACACCCTTCCCCTCCTTGGTTATTCTGACATACCCCGCCCCTCCACTTTCGCAGTTCACCTGTAACCACACCCCCATACGGACCTGTGCTGCCCGGATGCTGAATTTAACACCTGCTGACATCACTGCCTGCCACCTGCAGCAGCTCAATTACTCCCTGGGCTTGGATGCTCCCCTGTGTGAGGGCACCGCACCCACCTGCAGCTTCCCTGAGGTGTCCGAGCAGTGCTTAGGCTGGGAGGGGGGTGTCCTGGCACAGTTATTGGCCCCTCTGTGCCAGGCCTCTGATGGACACTGGGACACAGGAACTCACCAGAGTCCCCAACTGTAGTAGCAGCTGGGGCCCAGGTGTGGTGTAGGGGGTGGGCATGGAGGGTGAAGGATGTTGGGGTTTGAGGGCTGTGGAGGGAGGTTAGGCCAGGCAGGGGAGTGCAGGGCTCTCCCTGCCCAGGGAGCTGTGACCTCCGCCTTCCCCCAATGCTGCCCCTGCTATCGCCCCCCAGTACTTCGTCGGGAACATGCTGCTGAGTCTCTTGGCCAGCTCTGTCTTCCTACACATCAGCAGTATTGGGAAGTTGGCCATGATCTTTGTCTTGGGGCTCATCTATTTGGTGCTGCTTCTGCTGGGTCCCCCAGCCACCATCTTTGACAACTATGACCTGCTGCTTGGCGTCCATGGCTTGTGAGTATGTTCTCAGCCCCCAGGAGCCTCTTATCCTGCTGGATCTCTGTGAGCCTCTCTGTTGCCCAGGTCCTTTGTGCCCTTTGGCATGCCACTCCCCTGTGGGTGAGAGGGAGGAGATGGAGGAGCTCTTAGCATGTGACCCCAAATAGTTACCTCAAAGAAACCCCAGTACTGGGAAAGTCCTGTGTCTTTAGGCCAGGCATTAAAAAAAAAAAAAAGGGCAAAAACTAAAACCCCTCTTACGTTTGCATGGTGTTTTCATATCCACTGTCCTGTCATACAGCTGCTTGGTGGCAGAGCCCTGACTAGGAACCAAAACTTCTGACTCCTGTTGTGGGCTTTTCCTCTGTAAAACCCCACCCTTAGTGGTATGTGGCCATAGCTTGCTGTGGTAGAAAAAGCTCCAGCTCTGCTACCCATTAGCTGTGTGACTGAACAGCTGACTTAACTTCTAGGAGCCTTAATTTCCTTATCTGCAAATGACAAGAACACCTAAATCACAAGGTAGTTGCAAAGATTAGTTACTAATATTTATTGAATGCTTACTATATGCCAGATACCTTGCTCAGCTTTTTTTTTTTTTTTTAGAGGTTTTTGCTATAGGGCACGTGCCAGAAAGACAGAGAGAGACAGAGAGACAGAAAGTGAGAAATTACCCCCCAGGGAGGATGGCCACGCTGAAATTCCTTTTCCTCCATTCTCCTCTTGGGATCTTGGACATGCACGCACACGCATGCAGCGTGAGTTTAATCCGCCGGGTCCGGGACTTGAACCGCAGTCGACTACATGGGAGTCCAGCGACGTAGCCATTACTCTATCTGCTGGTCCCAGCTCAGCTATTTTTTTAAATAGAATTATTTTGTTTAACTTTATTTAGTTATTTTAATTTGACAAAATAGAGAAAGTGAGAAAACAAGCTGCCAGGTCCTGGACCAGAACCACGGTCAGCCATGTGGTAGTCCAGTGCCCTTAACCAGAATGACAACTGCTGGCCTCCCACGCTCAGCTTTTTACATGAGTTATTTAGATCTGATCTTTTACTGGTGAGGAAACTGAGCCAGATGGTGGCACAGTCGTAAATATGATGCTCTGTGATGCTCTGACTGACATGGGAAGTTCCTGGTTCACATCTGGAGACCTCCCTAAGTCTCCAGGTCACATCTGGAGAGCCTATGCTAGGCTCATGTGTACCCACTATCTGGGGCTGGCTGATAGTGGGTACGCATGGCTGTGGGCGGATTGTGGTGTTGAGATCCTGTTGGAGGTGCTGTCTCTGTCTTTCGCATTCATGACAAAATGAAATTTTAAAAGAATGTTTTTATTTAGCTTTATTTAATTTTGATTAGAGAGGGACGGAGCAAGAGAGAGAGGGAAAGTGAGAGAGGAAGCTGCCAGGTTCAGGACTTGAACTATGGTTAGCCGTGTAGAAGTCCAGAGCCCTTGACCACCATGCCACCTGCTGGCACCAACAAAATGAATTTTTAAAAAAATGTAATATAGATGATAGATAAGAGCAAGCTCTGGCCCCATGTCTGACTGTGGTTTGTGCTCAGTAAATGCAGTCCTGTCTTATTTCCATGCCCTCAACCAGGGAGCTCTGACAACTTTGTCTCTTGTGTCTTCCTGCCAGGGCTTCTTCCAATGAGACCTTTGATGGGCTGGACTGGTAAGTGAGGGCTCTGGGGCAGCAAGAGGTAGGGCTGCCAAATGCCTCCTTCAGACGCCAACCATGTCTCTGCTTACGCTCAGCCCAGCTGCAGGGAGGGTGGCACTCAAATATATGACCCCCGTGATTCTGCTGGTATTTGCGCTGGCACTGTATCTGCATGCCCAGCAGGTGGAGTCAACTGCCCGCCTGGACTTCCTCTGGAAACTCCAGGTGACCTGGTGGGCCTTTGGGAGAGGGGGAGGCACCTGGTAGCAGAGCCTGGGCCAAGCCAGAAATGCATCTCTTGTTGGCCAGCTAAGGCTCAGGCCGCCCGCAGCCCACCCTAGTTCCATACCTTCTCTGTTCCCACACCCTCCCCCTCCCCCTCTCCTGCCCTCTCCTGTACCTACCCCTTCATCTGTTCTTTAGGCCTCACCTGTTTGTGCCTTCCTTTCTCCATGTGATCCCCCCATGCCCATTTCCGGCCCTACATCACTGCACCCATCTCTTGTGAATGCTGGCAGTGGGTGATGGGTGTGGTGTCCACAGGCAACAGGGGAGAAGGAGGAGATGGAGGAGCTCCAGGCGTACAACCGGCGGCTGCTACACAACATTCTGCCCAAGGACGTGGCCGCCCACTTCTTGGCCCGGGAGCGCCGGAATGATGAGCTCTACTATCAGTCGTGTGAGTGTGTGGCTGTTATGTTTGCCTCCATTGCCAACTTCTCAGAGTTCTATGTGGAGCTGGAGGCAAACAATGAGGGCGTCGAGTGCCTGCGACTGCTCAATGAGATCATCGCTGACTTTGATGAGGTACTTGTCTGGTCTCCTGGTGCTGGCAGAGAGTGGGGGGACTTGGGGACCAGGGGATGAGAAGGCCAGGATTGGATGTGAGGTTTGGGTCTAGGAGGAGAAAGGAAGCTTTGGTAAGACCCGGAGACGTCAGGGGTGGGGGTCAAGACAAGCACTGTGGAGGTAGGGACGCAAATCCATGAAGGTGTCAGAAGCAGAAAGTGGGTCAGCCATAGTGGGCCAGGGTCACCATTACTGGGGAGCAAAGGAGGGCATGAGGAGCTGTGGGGGGGGTGCGGGGGAACCAGGTGGAAGTCACTGGAGGTGGTAATAGGCTGTCTGTGGACAGGTCCCTGAGACCAAGCAAGGTGGTCCCCTGAATGGAGAAAATGGGAGCAAAATGTGACCTGAACATCCAGGTCAGGAATGGGCTGTTCCCTGTTCTGGAGGGATGTCATCTCCTCCCTCAGGGACTGAGATTCCTAAAAGGGGAGGGAGGACTGGAGTAACCGATGCGTCATACCCTTCTGCACTTGTGTTCTGTGAGTGAGCTATCGCAGCTGACCTCTGAAGCTGGGGGCCCAAGCCCTGGCCTGGGTCCTGGCTCCCCCATCCTGCACAGACAGCAGCTCCTGGAAGGGGCTTATTTATTTAAGGGGGGCAGCTCGTGAGGCAGGGAAGGGAGGGGAGCCAAGGCTTGGCGAGAAATGAATGTGGGGGCAGGGGTGGCTTGGCTTCTTTGCCTCGAAAGCCACTTCCCCATGTCGTCCAGATCATCAGCGAGGAGCGGTTCCGACAGCTGGAGAAGATCAAGACGATTGGCAGCACCTACATGGCTGCCTCCGGGCTGAACGCCAGCACCTACGATCAGGTGGGCCGCTCCCACATCACGGCCCTGGCCGACTACGCCATGCGGCTCATGGAGCAAATGAAGCACATCAATGAGCACTCCTTCAATAATTTCCAGATGAAGATCGGTGAGAGGGCCTGGGCACGGTGCAGGTTTCCCCAGGACCTTGCTGGGTGAAACTGAGGTGCAGGCTGGGGATAAGGTCAGATTTCTCATCAGGACTTCCTTCCCTCCCACCGCTTAGGTCAGTTCTGATATTCAGAGCAATGATATCAAGAACAGAGATCAGGGACCAGCAGTTAGCGTAATGGCTATGTCGCTGGACTCCCACGTAGTCGACTACGGTTCGCATCCTGGACCCGGTGGCTTAAAACTTACGCCAGGCATGTGTAAATGCATGCCCAAGATCCCGAGAGGAGAATGGAGGAGAAGGGATTGTGGCATGGCCATCCCCCCTGGGGGGTGATTTCTCACTTTCTGTCTCTCTGTCTCTCTCTGTCTGTCTGGCGAGCACATGCGCCCTATAGCAAAAACAACAACAATAAAACAAAACAAAACAAAAAAACTTCTCCAAAAAAAAAAAAAAAAAGAACAGAAATCATTCGAGGGCCTACTGTGTACTAGGCACTGTCCTCAACATTTTTTAAAAATTATTTATTTACTTTTATTCATTCATTCATTTTATTTTGATTTGACCAGAAAGACACACACAGAGAAAAAGAAGGAAAGTGAGAAAGCAAGCCACCAGGTCCAGGACTCAAACTGTGGTCAGCCATGTGGGAGTGTCCAGCACCCTAACCACCATGCCACCTGCTGGTCCCTGTCCTTGACATTTTTTAGCACATTTTAATCTTCACATAATTATCCCCTTTCACAGATAAAGACATTGAGACTGACTCTGAGATTAGATAACTTGCCCAGTATCAAAAACTAGTGGGGCCAGCAGGTGGCATGGTGGTTAAGTGTGTTGGACTCCCACATGGCAGATTGCGGTTCGAGTCCTGGACCTGGTGGCTTGCTTTCTCACTTTCTCTCTCTCTCTTTTTCTCTCTCCCTCTCTGATCAAATTTAAATAAATAAAGTTAAATAAAATAATTCTTTAAAAGAAAAAACAACTAATAAGTGGCTGAGCTGGGATTCAAAACTAGATTTGTCTAAACTCTAATACCTGTGTCTTTCTCTGTGTCTAACCTGATAAAAGGTACGTCCTGTCAGTGGAACTGGTAGGTGGGAGTGGTCATAGTGTAGGTTCTGGAGTCAGACTGGTTTGGATTCTGGCTGTTCTGTTTACTGGTTTATTTAGCAAGTAACCTAACTTTTGTAAACTTCAGTTACCTTGTCTGTAAAGTGGGGCTAATAATGCCTACTTTGAGAGGTGCGAGAGGATGAATAATGTGAAATGTGCACTAGAGTGGTTGGCACAGAGCCAACCTTCAGCAGATTAGCTGCTGTTGGGCCATAGTTGGGTTCATTTGGGGTGCCTCAGCTGGCATGCCCAGATTGTTCTCTATTCTCTGGGTCCTTTTGCAGGTGCTGGGATGGGGCTGACTCCCACGGGCTGACTCTGGAGCATCTATTCGTCTCAATCTCTTGCTGTTCTCCCACCTCAGGGCTGAACATGGGCCCAGTCGTGGCAGGCGTCATTGGAGCTCGGAAGCCACAGTATGACATCTGGGGGAACACAGTGAATGTTTCTAGCCGGATGGACAGCACAGGGGTCCCTGACCGAATCCAGGTGAGCGGGGTGTGAGCTGAGGCTGGGAGTGGCCTGGGTCCAGAGTGGTTCCACAGGCCTGTCTCAGCAGTCAGCCTGGACAGGGGTAGGGTGGCAGTGTTCTGTGGTTGGTGGTGCAGGGACTGGGGGAGGGGAGCTAGCCTGACCAGAGAACTGCTAAGCCCCTGCAAATGCAGCAGGAAGGATTTCAGGCTAAGCGGGCCCCCTTCCATCCCCAGGTGACCGCGGACCTGTACCAGGTTCTAGCTGCCAAGGGCTACCAGCTGGAGTGTCGAGGGGTGGTCAAGGTGAAGGGCAAGGGAGAGATGACCACCTACTTCCTCAATGGGGGCCCCAGCAGTTAGCAGGGTCCAGCTACAAATTCAGCTGAAGGGACCAAGGTGGACACCGAGTGGACTCTGCTCTCTGGGTGGAACTGTGGCCAGGGGCACTGTGCCTCCAGACCCTGCTGACTGCAAAAGGGAACACCCAGCAGGCTGGACGATGCTCGTCTGCTCTTGGGCTGGCAAATGAGGGCCTATCAAGAGGATTATGCAAGTGATGTTCTTTTTAAACTAGGGGTTCCCTCTCCTTTCTTCCAGCTTTCCAGAGCTGAGGAGGGGGCAGCAGCAAAAGTGGGGGAGCCCTCCTGCCTGAGAGATTAAAATGGCAGTTTGCCATGCCTCTCTTGACCTGTCTGGGCAGCAGGCTCAGGGCTGGGCCCTTCCTTTCTTCTTTTTTTCCTGAGAGCATTTTATACCAAGACTGGGGGCAGGCACGAGGAGTGCCTGTTCTTGCCTTTGCTGTGCCTGCATCCCAGCACTGGTCCTGGGCACCCTCCTGCCTCAGCCGGGTGTTCCTCTTAGGCACAGGGCAGAGGAGGGAGAAGCCTTGGGGACCCAGTTCTATCTATACTTCAGGGGAATGTTTCTATTTGCCAAATCCTAGTCCCATGATCTGTCCCCAAAGGGGAACAAAGGGACCTCTGACAGCTCAGATTTAGCCCCAGTTCCTGCATGCTCCAGGGAAAGGGGTGTCTGGCCTCACTGGTACTGTGAAAATGCCCAGCCAGAAAGCACACACGTGTGTGGGATATCAGAAGATCGGGAGCTGGAAGTTTACCTGCAGGTGCCAAAGAGAGCAGGCCAGCCAGGGAGGGGCTGGTGCCAGACCCTGTGTGGGGACCTGGACGTGGCCAGGGTTAGATCACTTTGCCCCAGTGCTCTCTTGCTCTCTGCTGGCCAGGAGGCATGAACAGCTCTACCCCTTCTGTTGCCAAATAGAAAAGGGTCAGGGCATGGGAGAATATGACCCTGACCCCAGACCTGTCCTCCCAAGTCCCTGGCACAAGGGAGGGCCTGTGTGTTTGTGTAGCAGTGTATGCATGTTGGTCTTCGTGTGAGTATCTGTTCTCCAGGTCTGTGTGTGTCCTTGTGCTCCTGCTCCTCAGTGCTGCACCCTGGGTCGCCTCTCTCTTGTGGGCTGCCAGCTTCTGGGACTAAGGCAGGGTTTCCTATTTCAGGGGATGTAGAGAGATGCCAGGTTGCACGGGAGTGAGATGGGGTGTGGTAGCCAAAGGAGGGTGGCCCTGGGGAGAAGAGTCCTTTCTGTGCCAAATCCCTAAGTGCCGTTTGGGGGCCTCACGTGCAGCATGACTGTCTCCCTGCTTGAGCCCCAGTGCTCCATGCACATGAACTGTCTGGGGTTTGGTGGGCAGAGGCGCAGGAGTTTCCTGGGTTCCCCAGCTTGTTCTGGGATGTGGTATGCCATGGGATCCCTCTGAGGACCCAGATACTGGTACTAGGGGATGGGGCAGGGGAACCTTAGACTTGGCTTTCTCCAGCCTTCAGCCTGACTCTAGCATGTCCCTGGCTCCCCCGTCCTTGTCAAGCCTACCAAGGCTGGCAGAAGTGTTTAGATTGGTCTCTAGATTCTCTTATCTTCCTTTACACCTTTCCCTGCGACCTCCTTGACTCTGGACTGAATTAGTAGGTGCCTTGGTTCTTCTGTCTGTACTTATTAAGCCAGAGGCATTCGCTTGAGTTTTGGTTGAAGCTCATTTTGTCTTGGAAGTGACTGGAGGCATAGAAGAAAGAGTCCCTGGAGTTGCTGGGTTTGGGGAGTAGAGGGAGCAGGTAGTGCTCTTGGCCTTCCTCATGCCTCTTCTGATGCCAGCTGCCTGCAGAGGCCTGGTTTCTGGCTCAGTACTGCCTGCCTTGAGGGATCTTCACAGATCCACCAAACGGACCATCGGGCACTTCATTAGCCAAGGCAGAAAGAGGGGAAAAGTCTAGTTGGTTCAGACAGAAAATGGACTCCCCTGCCCCCTGCTGTATCCCTGTATAGGAAGGGCTGCTTGGTGTTGTGGGTGGAGTGAGGGTGTAAGTAGACCAGAGTGGGGAGACCTCAGCCTTGGGTGACTTGTCTCTGCTTCTTGCCAAGTGGGAAGGGCCTGTCCACACCCTGGCTCCCCATACCACAGTGCCAGCCATGCCCTTCCCCAGGGCTACCACTGCCCCTCTCCTCACTCGTCGGTGGGGGAGTCAGGGGATGGGAGGCCCTGGGCTTTGGTTTTATAATGTAACCACTGTGGGAGGGAGGGTGGGTGGTGTACCATGTATTTCAGTGAAATATTTAATATATTTAAATATCAATAAAATCAAACTCTTTGTAAAATTCCCTGTTTTCTGCAGCTTTCTGGGCTCTGGGTTGGATCAGAAGTGGCAGGATCTGGTGCAGAAGACGGCCTCCTCCTGCCCCAGGGCTCTGTGGGCCTCGCTTGTCTGTGGTGAGAGGACTTTCTCTCACCCAGCAGAAGCCACAGTGTCTTCAGAGAGTGCGCTTGCTCCAGGCCCTTCAGCGTCGTAAGGACCAGTGTGTGTCCTCCCAGATTTGTCCGTATAACCCCTGCCTGCATGAGGTCAAAGATCCTTGAGGTTGTCCTTCCAGTGCCTTGGCCCTTTCAGACCTCTCATACCAAAGTCTGGGCCTTCAGGCATCTCCCACACACTTGCTCTCACAGGGCTCTAGACCTTGGAATACCACTCCCCCACCCCCAGTACACAAAAGTGACTTCTAGTCCGTCTGTTCACTGTGATCTCTTGATCCCCTCCTCCGGTCAGTCAGCCCTCCCCCTCCGAACCAGGACACCTTCTCCCTCCTTCCACCTCTTCGCACTCCTTTTCCTTCTGCAGCCTCAGTACAGACTGAAGTTTCTGTCATTGAGAATAGAGTGGTCCACAAACCTGGAAAAGACAGACAGAATCTCAGATCCAGCCAGGCCAGTCTTTAAAAGTAGCCCCCAAGACTGACTCGGGCAGTTAGTGATGAAGTAGGGCGACTGCCAGTGGAGGGTGATCGGAATGGGGGGAGATAGCAATGAAAGTGCTCCCACAGGAGTGCTGTAGACACTTATCTTCTGTCTGCTCAGGAGTCATACGCATAAGACAAAACGTAATGACAGACAAATCTCTGACAACTTTGAATGCCACCATGGCCGTGATTCTGGGACCAGCGTTTCTCTGCCAAGATGCAACCTCTCCCTAACTCAGCATAGACGCATTACCCTCAAAGAGTTTAAGTGAGGGGAGGGAATACTTTCCCTTGGGCTTCCCACCTTAACCCCTTCCAGCCTAACCTGGTCATTGGGCTTTTAATGAGACAATGGCGTGGGTTCCGGGTCCATGGCATGGTTTCCTCTGGTCGCACTCCTGGATCATGGGACCGCCAGAAGCTGAAGTTCTGAGCATCAGTTAAGGGGATTCTGAAGACCTGATTGGGGACTGAATGGTTTGGGGGAAGGGCAAGTTATTAATTCCTTCAAGTTCTCTGCTCACTTTTCTGCCTCAGGGCAGCAAAAGCTCAGCCCAGTAACAGGGCCTGACCAGGTGCTGAGAGGCCTCAGAATGTGGTCACCACACCCTCTACTTCCGGATTCCAGCATCTCACCCTTCATGGTCAGATGAATCAGTCTTGGTTCTTCCTGCTACTAGTAAGCCATCTCCAAGAGAACTATTTGCAAGTGTCAAGATAGTGAAAACACAAGCAGTCAACCCACTTGGGAGATGTTCAAGATGGGGTCTACTGATGCATTATTTTTCTTTTTTTCTGAGCGTAATCATCCTCATTGCCTTTCTTCTTCTCTGAAATAACGCCTTCCTTCACTCAACAGATAGTGCCCTGAGACTTAATGATACTGAATCACATTTGGTTTTTTTAAAATAATTTATTTAATTTTACTATTATTTTAAAATTTGTTATAGGGCATGTGTGCTCACCAGAGAGAGACAGACAGAGAGGAAAAGTGAGAAAGCAAGCCAAGCTGCCAGGTCTACTTGAACCATGGTCAACCATGTGGGAGTCCAGCACCTTAACCACATACCACCTACTAGCCCACTGCCTCATATTTAGATACTGCTAATACATGCCATTTATCATATGCCTATCATGTTTTCAATGTTTATTTTTTTAAAATAAGGGCCAACCCTATAGTACAGAGGTTAAGTTCTAGACTGAGGTAGCTGGATTCCACATGGTGACGAGGATTCAAGTCCCTGCTTTGGTGACTTGGAAAACACACTAGGTGCATGTGCAGGTGCCAGGATTCTGACAGGATGGAGAATGAAGGGGAAAAGGTTGCCGTGAGACCAGGCTCTGAGAGGTGCTTTCTTTCTCTCATACGTGCACACACTTACTGACATATAATTTTTCTTTGAAATAATTTCAGACTTGCCTAGATGCTTTAAACAAATACATTTTGAGCCAGCCAGGTGGCATGGTGGTTAAGGTGAAAAAATAAAAAGTACAAATTTTATACACTATTAAATTAGATTTATCCAAATAGAGAAAATTTTATTTAAAAAATCTTGCTACAGGACCTATGTACTTGCCAGAGAGACACAGAAAGAGAGAGAGGGGAAAGAAAAAAAATCACTATTCAGGGAGATGACCACACCACAATACCTTCTCCATTCTCAGGATTTTGGGCATGCATGCACATGTGCCTGGCTTGATTTTTCAAGCTGCCTGGATCCAGAACTAGGACTGTGGAGTTGGCCATATGTCATCCAGAAATTGCCCCCCACCCCAACCCCAGGGGGATGGCCATGCAACAATCTCTTCTTCTCCAGTCTCCTCTCAGGATTCTGGGTATGCATGCACATGCACCTGGCATGCTTTGCAAGCCACCAGGTCCAGGATTCAAACCTCAGTTGGCCATGTGGAAGTCCAGCACCTAAACCACCATGCCATCTGCTGACCCCTAAAATTTGTATTTTAATTTATTTTTAGAGGTTTTTGCTTTGGGACACATAGGCTCTCCAGAGAGAGAGACAGAAGCTATGAGAGGGAAAGCAAGAAATCATCCCTCACAATCCTTTCTCCATTCTTCTCCCAGGATCTTGGGCACATGTTCACATGCGCCCGGCATGAGTTTTAAACCACTAGGGCTAGGATTTGAACTCAGTCAGCCATGTGGGAGTCCAGCAACATAACCACTCTACCATCTGCTGGCCCCAATTTTTTGGGGGGCAGAGGCTTTTGCCATAGGGCACGTGCTCTCGCCAGAAAGACAGAGAGAGACAGAGAGAAAGCAAGAAATCACTCCCCAGGGGGGATGGCCACGCCGCAATCCCTTCTCCTCCATTCTCCTCTCGGGATCTTGGGCACGCACGCACACGTGCCTGGCGTGAGTTTTAAGCCACTGGGTCCAGGACGCGAATTGCAGTCTACTACGGGGGAGTTCAGCGACATAGCCATTATGCTAACTGCTGGTCCCCTGGTCCCAAATTTGTAATTTTAAAAAATGTTTCTTCTGAGACCAGCTGATGACATAATGGTCACATCGCTGGACTCCTGCATAGTTGACCACGGTTTGAGTCCTGGACCTGGTGGCTTAAACTCACAACGGGTGCATGTGCATGTGTACCCAAAGTCCCGAAGAATGGGGAGAAGGGATTGTGGCATGGCCATCTGCCCGAGGGGGTGATTTCTTACTTTCTCTTTCTTTCTCTCTGGTGATTACACACACCCTATAGCAAAAATCTCTCTCTAAAAAGAAAAAAAAAAAGAAAAAAAATGTTTCTTCCTTTCATAAGAGACAGAGAGAGAAAGACAAGCACCCACAACAGGATCTCATGTTGTGATATCACCCCTGCCTTCCCAGGCAGCCAGGATCACAGCGTACTCACATGTGCCTGATGTGTACAGGTTAATCTGGGAACTGAACTCTAATATTCCATATGACCTGCCGCACTGTGGGCCCAGCTCTTGTTATCAGTCTTCATAATCATTACTTTTTAAAAATGTCCCTAATAATTCATTGAGTAGATGTTATATTTCTGATGCAGTTATTTTCCTAGTAATTAATGTGCTTTTAAGAAAATTTGCTATTTGAGGGCCAGCAGGTGGCATGGTGGTTAAGGGTGCTGGACTCCCATATGGCTGACCTGGTGGCTTGCTTTCTCACTTTCTCTCCCTCACTCTGTCCCTCTCTAGTCAAATTTAAAATAAATAAATAAAATAATTATTTTTAACAAATTTTTTAAAAGGGACCAGCAGTTAGTGTAATGGTTATGTCGCTGGACTCCCATGTAGTCGACCGCGGTTCGAGTGCTGGACCCAGTGGCTTAAAACTCATGCTGGGTGCTTGTGCGTGTGTGTCCAAGATCCCGAGAGGAGAATGGAGGAGAAGGGATTGCGGTGTGGCCATCCCCCCCTGGGGAGTGATTTCTCGCTTTCTGTCTCTCTGTCTCTCTCTGTCTGTCTGGCGAGCACATGCACCCTATAGCAAAAACCTCTCCAAAAAAAAAAAAGAGTAAGCCTGGGACCGGCTCAGGACCAGGGCGATCTCTTAAAAACTAACTAAATAAATAAATAAAAAGAAAATTTGCTATTTGAAATAACTCTTAGGTACCTTTCTTCTTACATACATCTGTTTTGATTTTGAAAAGTATTTTTTAAACTGCCAGAGGGCATGTATGCTTGCTAGAGAGGCGGAGAAACAGAGAGAGAAAGCATCCCCCAATGGGGCATGGTCATGCTTCAATCCCTTCTCCTCCATTTCTCCATTCTGCTGGGATTTCAGGCACCACACACACATGCATGCCATGTGTTTTTAAAGTCACCAAGTCCAGGATTTGAACCACATTTGGCCATGTAGGATCTGGCTCCCTTAACCACTAGGCTATGGGCTGGTTTTCCAAAAGTATTTTTGTTTCCCAAACTGTAATTTTGAGGAACTCATAGATCCCATGAAGTTGTAAGAAATAA
Source organism: Tupaia belangeri chinensis (assembly GCF_000334495.1). Taxonomy (NCBI): domain Eukaryota; kingdom Metazoa; phylum Chordata; class Mammalia; order Scandentia; family Tupaiidae; genus Tupaia; species Tupaia belangeri. The sequence goes on from NW_006205509.1 coordinate 3,126,886, forward strand.
TACAACTGGAAGAGCTCGTGCACCCTTTCTCTATTCCCACCCAGTGGTGACATGTGGCAGAGCTGTTTTCCACTCTCACAGCCAGGATATTGACGTCTTGATGCAGAACAGTTTCGTTACCACCTGATCTGGAATCACCATTTTATAGCCACACATGCCCCTCAGGTAATTAGTTATCTGTTCTTCAGTTTCTATAATTTTGTCATCCCCCTCCTTTTTGAGAGAGAGAAAGATAAATGAGAAAGTACCCCCCCAGGAGGGATGGCCACTCCACAATCCCTCCTCTTCCACTCCCCTCTCAGTATTTTGGGCCTGCATGCACATGACCCAGTGTGATTTTTAAGCTGCCAGGTCTAGGACTTGAACTACATTCTAGGATCCAGCTGCCTTAACCACCATGCCACCTGGCTAGCCCCTTAATTTTGTCATTTTGGAGCCAGCAAGTGGCATGGTGGTTAAGGTGGCTGGACTCCCACATGGCTGACAGTGGTTCAAGTCCTGCACCTGGCAGCTTGCTTTCTCACTTTCCTTCTCTCTCTCTGTCTCTCCCTGGTCAACTTCAAAAAATTAAATAAAATAAAAACAATGTATAAAGTTAAATAATTCTTTAAAAAATGTTTGTCAGTTTAAGAATATTATATAAGTGGCATCATATAGTCGATCCTTTTGAGCTTGGCTTTCTCAATTTATTGGCATAAATCCTGGGGATTCCTACAAGTTATTGCATGAATCAGAAGTTTTTCTTAGAGGGGACCAGCAGGTAGTGTGGTGATTAAGGCGCTGGACATTCCCACATGGCTGACCATGGTTTGAGTCCCTGGACCTGGTGGCTTGCTTTCTCACTCTCTCTCTCTCTCTGGTCAAATTTAAAATAAATGAATGAATAGGGAACCAGTAGTTAGCGTAATGGCTATGTCGCTGGACTCCCATGTAGTCGACTGCGGTTCGCATCCCGGACCCGGTGGCTTAAAACTCACGCCGGGTGCGTGTGCGTGTGCGTGCATGCCCAAGATCCTGAGAGGAGAATGGAGGAGAAGGGATTGTGGTGTGACCATCCCCCCTGAGGGGTGATTTCTCGCTTTCTGTCTCTCTGTCTCTCTCTGTCTGGCGAGCGCACATGCCCTATAGCAAAAACCTCTTCAAAAATAAATGAATGAATGAATGAATATGATAAATAAATAAATATTTTAAATAAGAAGTTTTTCTTAGATGTTTTTTAAAAATGTATATTTTAGGGCCAGCTGGTGGCTTGGTGATTTACACAGCTAGACCCCAAATGGCCAACTGCACAGTTTAAATCCAGGACTGGTGGCTTAAGAAATATGTGAGGGCACATGTATGAGCCCAAAGTCCCAAAGAGAAGGGAGAAATGGAGGAGGAGGGATTGTGGCATGACCATGCTCCATGAGTGCTTTCTCCCTCTCTCTCCCACTCTCTCCCCCTCTCTTTCTCTCTCCCTCTCTCTCTTGTCTCTCCCTGCAAATGCATGTACCCTCTGACAAATTGAAAAATGAAATATATATTTTTTCCAGCTTTCACAACAGTGCCAAAGAGTGCTTTTCCCACTTTCAGATGGTTCAGAAAGTTTATGTGGCTTAAAGAACTTGCCCAGAGTCACCCGACTTGTTTGGGGTTGAAGCTCAGTTCAAATTCCAAAGCTGGTTCTTGGTCTAGCACTCCTTATGGGGTAGTGCATAATAACATACAAAGTACTTTCCTTAATTGTTTTTGTTTTGATTCTCACAACAATTCTGTAAGACTGGTAGAGTGGTAGATATGACATTCTTTCTCTCCCTCTCTCTCTCTTTCGTCAGTGAAAGGAAGTGGATTAGTCAAGTGTAAGAAACTCAGCCAAGATGAAGACATCTAAAAAAGAGGCAGAACGAGGACTCAAACCTGGATCTTCTGCTTTCAAATCTGATTTAACTTTTATTATACTCACCCCACCATTCACATCTCTCTCCTTCCTTGTCTCAGTCTCTCTTTCTGGCTCTTTTTCCTCCTGCCCTGTAACCATGGCTACCACATCCCCACCATCTTATGGGAACCCAGACAACCCTTTTTCATCCACGATGGAGTCTCACCATGTCACGATCCTTCCGCCTCGGCCTCCCAGGGGCTGGAACTACAGTTGCACACCAGCATGACTAGCTCTGTTTTAGGTAGGAGCTCATTGTGCTGCCTTGGCCAGCCTCGAGGTCACAGTCCTCTGCCTCAGAGTCCCTGGGATTACAGGTGCATGCCACCATGCCCAGGATTTAGGTTGAGACAGGAATTAAATCCAGACCTCCTGTGTGGTCCCACCCATGGAGTACCTTTTAGTAGCACATGCCCATGCAGCTGGGCCTAAGAACCCCGACATATCTTTTCTTATCTGAGTATGGTGCCCACTCCAAGGTACTTACATGTCTTTAACAACACCTTCCGTACCGCTTCTTGGTACCTTGCATGGCTATTCTGGTGCACGGAGTAATTTCCATCTTCTGAGATAATGGGGGGAAATCTCGTGGGCGCTGGTTCCTTCTGATCTGAAATGAGAGAAGACCTGTTCTGAGTATTTGGCAAATGGGGCTATTTGATTCTCTAATTCCCTTGTCTCCATGCCAGCCAGGCACATGGCAGGGATCTCACCTAGACACTCATATCTGATTCTTTAGGTTTCCAAAGTGAACTCACCATGCCCCGGGCCAGTGGATGGTGTGGTTGTTAAGGTGCTGGACTCCCACATGGCTGACCGTGGTTTGAGTCTCAGACCTCATGGCTTGCTTTCTCACTTTCTTGCTCTCTCGCTCTGTGTCTCTCTGGTGAGAGAGATTTTTTGCTATAGGGAGCATGTGCTTGCTGGAAAGACAAAGAGAGACAGAGAGACAGAAAGTGAGAAGTCACCCCCTAGAGGGGATGGCCCTTCTCCACTCTCCTCCTAGAATCTTGAGCACACATGCACATGTACCAAGTGTGAGGGTTTTTTTTTTTTTTTTTTTTTTTTCCCCCCCCACAACAGAGAGAGGAGAA
>NW_006205509.1:3129913-3147453 GCF_000334495.1 Tupaia belangeri chinensis
ATCCCCCGGGGGGATGGCCACGCTGCAATCCCTTTTCCATTCTCCTCTCAGGATCTTGGGCATGCACGCACACGCACCCGGCATGAGTTTAAGCCACCGGGACTGGGACTTGAACCACGGTCGGCTACATGCGAGTCCAGCGACATAGCCATTACACTAACTGCTGGTCCCCCAAGTGTGAATTCTAAACCATGGAGTCTGAGACTTCAACCTCAGTTAGCCATGTGAGAATCCAACGACATAACCTCTATGGTACTTGCCGGCTCCTAAATAAATAAATTTTTAAAGAATTATTTAAAAAATTTTTATTAATTATTATTATTTAATTTGACCAGAGAGAGAGAAAGGGAAAGTGAGAAAGGAAGTCGCCATACCCAGGACTCAAACCATGGTCAGCCATGTGGGAATCCAGAACCTTAGCCACAACACTACCTGCCACCCATGAGTAATTTTTTAAAAACAAAACACCATGTGACAGAGTAGAGGAAGGGAGAATTCAGAGATCACAAGACCTCCCTCACCACACTCTTACTTCTCCTTGACTTCTGGGTTTTAACTTGCCTCCTTCTGGAATCAGGGAATTAGACAGATAATTAGAGTTAGTGTAGGTAAAAAAGCTCCTTATCTGAGTGGACACTATTTTTCTGGGACTGGCATATTTGTAGAACTTCAAATGGCTTAATGAGGGAAATTGTGTTTGAGATAAGTCTTGGAGGAGAAAAAGGAATATGTGGACCATAGTAGAATTGAGAAGAATGGGACCAACAGTTGGCATAATGGCTATGTCGCTGGACTCCCATGTAGAAGACTGCGGTTCGAGTCCCAGACCCAGTGGCTTAAATTCACACCAGGCCTGTGTGCGTGCATGCCCAAAATCCTGAGAGGAGAATGGAGGAGAAGGGATTGTGATGTGGCCATCTCCCTGGGGGGTGATTTCTCGCTTTCTGTCTCTCTGTCTCGCTCTGTCTTTCTGGCAAAAACCTCTCAAAAAAACAAACAAACAAAAAGAATTGAGAAGAGCATTTCAGACAGCAGGATGGAACATGTGTTACAAGCATTAAGAGAAATATCAGAGAGCCTTTTATTGATTTGGAGTCGGAAGTACTAGATGACATGGAGAGGGACAAGAGATGGGACTGGAAAGGTGGTAGTGGCTACCAGTATTTATTAGATTTGGGAATCCCTTATGGAGCAAAACCTGTATCTTACTCTAGAGGCCAAAAAGACCAGATCTTCCTTACCCAGCCTCTTTTGCAGCAAGAACATAGACAAAGAGTTTTGGCTAGGCTGGTCAAATGTCTCATCCAGATTTTGGGTCAAAGATGAGCTTGAGGGGCCAGCAGGTGGCATAGGGTGAAGGTGCTAGACTCCCACATGGTGGATCATAGTTTGAATCCTGGATCTGGAGGCTTTCTCACTCCTCTCCTACTCTGGTCAAATTATAACAATAATTAATTAATTAATTAAGTCTTTAAAAAGAAAATCATGCTGGGCATGCATATGTGCATGCGTAGAATCCCAGGAGGAGAATGGAGAAGGGTTTGTGATGTGGCCATCTCCCCAGGGGGTGATTTCTCATTTTCCCTCTCCTTGTGTGTCTCTCTCTCCCTCCCTGTGGAGAGGAAAAAAATAAAAAGCTTGAAGGAAGCTGTGGCCATAAGAAGTCTTTTGCTAGTGATGGCAAGGGGTAGCAGTGAAACAGCATCTTGTTTCCAGCACCAGTATCCAGGGCCCAGGGCCCAGGGCAGTGTCAGCAGTGCCCACCACAGTGTTCAATGGATTGCGTCTGTGCCAGACCAGGTCAATGGCAGGATTCTGCGCATTGTTTCTAGTTACTATCCACTAAGCTTGGTTCTCTCTTCTTCCTGCCACTTTTGTATGATTCCTAATTTTTTTTTTTTCCTTTTTGGAGAGGTTTTTGCTATAGGGCTCATGCGCTCGCCAGACAGAGAGAGACAGAGAGACAGAAAGTGAGAAATCACCCCCAGGGGGGATGGCCACACACCGCAATCCCTTCTTCCTCTGTTCTCCTCTCAGGATCCTGGGCACGCACGCACACGCGCCCGGCGTGAGTTTTTTTTAAGTCACTGGGTCCGGGACGCTAACCGTGGTTGTCTACATGGGAGTCCAGCGACATAGCCATTGCGCTAACTGCTGGTCCCCCTAATATTTTTTAATAATACATTCACGGTCTGCTCCAATGGGCTAGATTAGACTTGCAACTCAGAATCCTGAACAAGAGTGGATGAATTTGAGAAGATTTAAGATGGGGAGGAGCATGACATGGTGAGGAAGTGAGAAAAGGGAGCTGTCTAGAAGTCTCCAAGATCTCTCCCTCTCTCTCTTGTGTATTTTTCATCCGTTCTGTCACCCAAGCCAAAAAGGGTCGAGGTCCCTTTTGTCCTATTTCCTTCAGTCAGTCTCAGATAGTGTAATTTCTAACTCTTCGTCTGATGTCTTCAGTACCTGTTCTGTTGTGCATGTATTTTTTATGTGCTCAGGGGTGTATGTGCTCACCAAAGTGACAGAGGAGAAAGCATCCCCCAACGAGGCATGGTCAAGCCACAATCTCTTCTCCATTTCTCCATTCCGTTAGGATTTGGGGCACATGTACACACACCTAGCATGCTTTTCAAGCCACCAGAAATGGGATTTGAGCTATATGGTTGGCCACGTGGGATCTGGCTCCCTTAACTACTAGTACATGGGACTGGCCCCAGTGTCCCTGTTTTGTTTTCATGGATCAGTACTCTGTCCCATTCCCTCAGATTTTCATCTTTCTTAGTTTCTGATGCTTTCAAGAATGGGATCAGAATTTGCTCTTCTTTCTGGAAACTGTTGAGGACTGCTGACTCATTTCTGGTGGACGGTGGGGATTCTGCTTCTGTCCTGGAGTTCGTCCCCAGCTCCTGCTTTGTCCCCTTCTTCCTGGCTTGGTCCTATTCATTCATCCTCTCTGTCCCTCCTCTCTTTAGCCTCCAATAGACATCTACTTTAGCATTATCTACCTGAGATAATGATACCACCAGAGCCCGCTCTGAATCCACTCTGAAGCGGTTTGAATCCCCTCCGCAATCCCTGTACTGTGGAGGACTTGGAGAGGCAGCAGTATGAGTGATTTGGTTAGAGTATAGTATCCTGGAAGCCTAGATTGAACTGGGGGTTGATTTGTACTTCATCACAGGTTATAGCCACAAGGAGCCATTTCCTGAAAGCAATGCCATTAAAGCTTGTTTGTTTGACTCTAGGCAAAGTGGGGGTGGTAGAATATCCACGAGCAAGTAGCTGTAGACTGAGAAGAAAGAGCACATTCCTAGTGGGCGGTGGGACCTGGACTGAGCATTTATTTGTCTGAGCTCAGGGTTCAGTGGGAGCCCTTGATCTGGTCCTGAGGCCTCAGACCACTTGTCCATAAGGGTACAGTCAGGTGATGTTCTCTGTTATCTCAAACTGTCCAAGTAGCAGCTTCCCACCGGGGTCCCAGCTTCTCAGATGGATGGGTACTGTGTGCTCAGAGGTATGCTGGACAGTATCACCCACTTGGATGCCTTCCTTCTGAATCAAGCACCAACTGGCATATACTTTGCATTTGTTTTTGGCAACCTGGGAGATAAAATCTTGGTAACCCATAGCTTCCCCTAGCTGCCAAGGTTTGGAAGGCACCCAAGGTGAAGGGCGACAGAGGTGGATAAGACTCATGCCACAGCTACTGTGAAAGGACATGTTCTGGATGGAGGGGAGCGATGAACTTTTTTTTTCTTTTCTTTTCTTTTCTTTTCTTTTTTTTTTTTTGAGAGGTTTTTGCTATAGGGCATGTGTGCTCACCAGACAGAGATAGACAGAGAGACAGAAAGTGAGAAATCACCCCCAGGGGGGATGGCCACGCCACAGTCCCTTCTCCATTCTCCTCTCGGGATCTTGGGCATGCACATACATGCGCCCAGTGTGAATTTAAGCCACTGGGTCCAGGACTCGAACTGCGGTCAACTACATGGGAGTCCAGTGATGTAGCCATTACGCCATCTGCTGGTCCCACGATGAGCTCTTTATAAGCAAACTCCACTGTGGCAAGGTAGAGGAATTGATATGAAGTACCCTTAATAGCTTCTTCTAGAACTGGTCCATAAATTGAGGGTTGTCGGGACCAACAGTTAGCGTAATGGCTATGTCACTGGACTCCCATGTAGTCGACTACGGTTTGCGTCCCGGACTCGGTGGCTTAAAACGCACGCTGGGCGTGTGTGCGTGCGTGCCCAAGATGCCGAGAGGAGAATGGAGGAGAAGGGATTGCGGCATGGCCATCCCTCCTAGGGGGTGATTTCTTGCTTTCTATCTCTCTGTCTCTCTCTGTCTGTCTGGCGTGTGCATGAGCCGTATAGCAAAAACCTCTCCAAAAAAAATATTGAGGGTTGTCGTAAGAATCACATTTAATGTTTTCAATGGACTATGAAGGACATCCTGGGTGATATAAAACTACTTGGGAGGGGCAGCAGGTGGTGTGGTGGTTAAAGGTGCTGGACTCCAATATGGGTGACCGCAGTTTGGGTCCCGGACCTGGTGAATTCCTTTCTCACTTTCCTGTCTGGTCAAATTGGAAAATAATAATAAATAAAGTTAAAATAGTTCTTTAAAAAGAGAGAAAAAAGTACTTGGGTAGAGGCCAGCAGGTGGCATAGCAGTTACTTTGCCTGACTCCCAGTTGGCCAACTGTGGCTTGAGTCCTGGGCCTGGTGGTTTGAAAATCACATCGGGTACATGTGCATGCGTGCCCAAGATCCCGGGAAGAGAAGGGAGGAGAAAGGATTGCGGCATAGCCATTCCACCTGGGGGATGCTTTTTTACTTTCCTTCTCATCATTTCTATCTGTCTGGTGAGCCTCATATGCCCTAAGGCAAAAACCTATTTTTTACAAAAAGGTACTTGGGTAAATCTTTTACCTGTTGAATTGATGGTATTATTTCTCAGTGTTATAGACTTCCCCATGACCCAGGAGTGGACACAGAATCTTAGTTATTCACTACTTTGACCATTGCCTCTCTCTGTTGGAACTGAGGCTCATTGTCCACAATGTTTTCATGTTGAAGGATTTTAAAATGAGTCTGCCTCAGTGGCTACCAGGAGTGTGTCTACTAGATTAGGGTATTTGGTTCCAGATGCTTGGCACATAGTGGTGATAATATTAAATACACATTGCTTGCAGTTGTCTCGAAGTCGGCATTGCAAGCAGAGTAATATCACCCTGACTAGAAATTCATTCACACAAGGTCAGCTTGAGAGAAAAATGCTAGAACATTATACAGAAAAAAATTACTCCTGTCTAGGAGGTCATATCAAATATTGGGCATTAGTCCCTGGAAGTTGGCTGGAGCATTAAGATGTACTGACATTGGCTGATGTATGTCTGGAAGGCTATCTTGTACTTCTTGTCTTTCCTAGCAGAAGGATATTGTCAATGCTTTGAGAGGAAGTAGATAGAAACACGAGCCCAGGGAACCAGACTGATCTCCAGGGCATATTTTCCATATGGGGGCCATTCGTTTGCCTTTGTGTCCAAAAATATCTTCCTCAACGTGGTGCACTCGTTCAGGATTCTGAACACGGAGAAGGAGGAGCATTAGACAACAGTGGAATTCGGTGCTGGTTACACACTGCTAATGTAAGTGGAGTACCTGGGTTTTCTAGAGAAAATTACCATAAAAATAGCTAGTACATAGTGAGTGTGCTTGGCAGGATTCTGTATGGGAGGTACTGTTATTTTACAAAAGGGAAACAGAGGCACAGAGTTTAGTAATTTGCCTAAGGTCACATAACAGGCATGTGGCAGAGACAGGCATTTCATCCAGGTAGTTTGGCTCCAGAGGCCATGCTCTATCACCACCATACTAAACTACCTCAAGAAAAGGTTTATTGTATTATAGACAGCAGATGTACGAGAGAGAGACGTCCTTGACAGAGTCTTGTCATACTGTGATCTCCTTTAGAACCTTGCACACATGTGCACATGCCTGGTGTGTTTTCAGGCCGACCCAAGCATGTGCACCTGCAGTCCACCCCGTGTCTTCCGGCACTGCAATTCAGTTTACTACCAACTGTGCCGCCAGGCTGGGCCTAAACTGCCTCTTGAGATAGCCTAGTCAGGATTTCCAGGAAAGATCAAGGACTCAGAAAAATATGGACGGACAGAACCAGCCCCAGTTTAGGCTCCCCTCTGTGCTGCCCAATGGCGCTCACCTGGAGCCTGGAGCCTTGAGCCTTGCGCCTTGAGTTGGATGGGGGCGGAACATCATTCCTTGATCCAGAGGCAGAACTTGCCTCCCTGACAGCTACTGAAACGCCAAGACTCATCTCCTATGGCCAGCAGTGGGGTTGCAGAGTTGACTGGAATTTAGGAGGTCACTCTGCCTCTGGATTGGAACAGTCCCAATGGGGAAGACCAGCAGGGGAAGACTGAGCCCTGTGGAAAAAGTAGCCTGTTTGCTGCAATATAGACACACTCAGCTTGTAGGTGGGCTCAGACTCTGGGATTCGACGGAGTGTGGCCGTAAGTAGCATGAGTACCTTTCCCCTCTGGTTTCCCATGGACAGGAGCCAGTGGTTTCCAGCGGTTACTAGATAGTGTGGGTTGTTTCCAAGATATATTTCTATAACTTCAGAAGGTCTTTCCATTTGGAAAGGCAAAGGGGTTCTCGGTTCTGCTGGGTTCATTCTTGGCTAGACGTGAATTGTGCTGTTCATGCTCCTGTTTGAAAATCTAGAACTACAGTGCCCTCTGCTGGGATCTAAGAGTGGCATCTCGGCTATCTCCTAGTGGGTGGGCCACCGAAAGAGCAGCTCAGAGGGGCCCTAGGAAATTGTGGAGAGGACATTTCAACTGAGGTTAGAAATACTGCCTCTTATGTCTTTGACAGGATCCGTAAAATGAGAACAAAAATGAGATGTGTTCAGCTCTTCCCATTGAAGAAATTCAAACCCCGAGAGCAACCCTGAGTGCTCACTAGGGAATGATAAGGAAAACACTGGAGGAAATTGGAATGAGACCCTTTGGATGTGGAAAGTATGGAGGTCAGTGTGTCTGTGGCTAGAGAGTAGTCACTGGGAGAGTCTGGCAGAAAGAGGTCATTTGTCTCAATTGTCTCAAGATGAGAATAAGCATAATCTCTCCCTACTACCCACCCCTACTGATTTGCCTCTGACACTCCTGCCCATGGACTGTCTTGCATTCTGGACTTGTGGTACGGTGATATCTAGCCTGACTTAGGGTTTTCATATAACAAGCCAAAGGAGCTGTCTCAGCAAAAGGGCACATTAGAGGGAATGGTTGTGTTGCCAGACCACGTGGTTGACCGCAGTTCAAGTCCTGGATTCGGTGGCTTAAAACTCATGCCAGGTGCATGTGTGGGTGTGCCCAAAAGAGGAGAATGGAGAAGAAGCGATTGCGGCATGGCAATCCCCCCCATCGGGTGATTTCTCGCTTTCTGTCTCTCTGGTGAGCACATGTGCCCTACAGCAAAAATCTCTCTCTCTAAAACAAAAGGGGGGGAACTGTCTGAAATAAAGACCAAGATGCTCTTAAATCAAGACAAGTGTCCAGGGACCAGCAGATGGCAAAATGGTTACATCACTAGACTCCCATATAGTTGACCACAGTTCGAGTCTAGGACCCAGTGGCTTAAACTCACTCCGGGCACATGTGTGTGCGTGCCCAAGATCCTGAGAGAATGGAGAAGGGATTGCAGCATGACCATCCGCCCTAGAGAGTGATTTCTCACTTTCTGTCTCTCTGTCTTTAAGGTGAGCTCATATGCCCTATAGCAAAAATCTCTCAAAAAATAAAAACAACAACAAAAAACGCCAGAAGTGTCCAGATATGAGGCTAAGAGTGAACAGAGACAGTTTCAGCAAAGGAAAGGAGTGATGTAGGGCTGTGCTCCCCTGGGCAGGACAGGAAGGACTCAAGTACACAAGAGCTAGGGCAGGAAGTGGACAAACTCTGGATGCCGGGTCGAACTTGTAGAACAACCAGTATTAGGATCAGGACGGGACAGGAATCTACTGATTGGGGGACATGAAAGTTCTGGTCACTGGTTAGGAGTGTTCTTCTGTGGGCAGCTGTAGTTCTTTCAGGGCCTGGATGAAATGTACTTTGAAGCTAGCTATCATTTTTTTCCTCCTCAAAGAATCTTATGGTTGAAAATACTGCTTTCCAGGTACCCTCTCCTGGCAAGTATGTCTTGTAGACAGAGATATTCCAGTTATAGAAAAGGTTTAAAGGGGTTTCAAAAGTTTGTGAAAGGGTGAAAAAAAAAAGTTTGTGAAAGGGTCAATAGGTAGCATGGAGGTTGGGGTGCTGGATTCCCACAAGGCTGACTGCACAGTTCAAGTCCTGAAACTGGTGGCTTGATAGTCACTCTGAGCATGTGTGCTTGCATGCCCAAAATCCCTAGAGGAGAATGGAAGAAAATGAATTGTGTGTTGGGGGTGATTTCTCACTTTCCCTCTCTCTGTCTCTGTCTCTCTCTGGCAAATGCATATGTCTGATAGCAAAAAAAAAAAAAAAATTAAAAAAGTTTGTGGAAAATGGAATTGAAGTACAAATCCGTTTTGTTGCAAATTTTTTTTTGTGAAATCCATGCATAGTATTTTCCTAATAAACGTATTTCACGAACTTTTTGAAGTTTCCCTCACCTGCATATTCCATATGTAGTTAAGTTACATACAGTTTATAACTGTTCCTCTGATCTTCTGTTGTAGTTTCACGTGCTAGGGCAAAGGTGCATCACATACATTATTCCACGTAATCTCCACAAAAAATCAACGAGGCAGGCATTATCTCCATTTACAGGTGAGGGAACGGAGGCACTATGAATTTTAAGTGTCAGGTAGACCTCTGAATCTGAGCAACTTTGGGTACCTGATAAAATTGAGTTTTTGTAGTCAAAGATAGACAAAAATATATTCCCCATATTCTTCTTCTTTTTAATGATTATTTAATTTTATTTATTCATTAGTTTATTTTTAATTTGACAGAGAGAGACACGGGGGGTGGGGGGAGGAGTTGAAAAAGCAAGCTACCAGGTCTGGGACTCGGAACTGTGGTAAGATATGTGGGAGTGTCTAGCGCCTTAACCACCATGCCACCTATTGTCTCTCCCCCCCTACTCCCCCAGGTTTTCTTCTTTGACTTTCTCTGTTTTGGTTCTTTATCAGGAGGGAATGAAAGGAAGGAGGCAGGGATTGGCAGAATGTTTGATTACATGAGTTGACTCACCTCTGAGTTTTCATTATGACTATAATAAGTAAAGCTTGAGTGGGCCCTTTTGAGTTGAATGTTAATATACTCACACCTACTAAGAGGAAAAAAGTATCCTTTTTCAAAGAAATATTGTGAATGACTTAAAAGTACCATGATAGTAAGACTGTTAAGAAGAGAAGTCTGTGGGCCAGTTAGAGGCATGGTAGTTAAGGCAGCTGGCTCTCTCATGTGGCCAACTGCATGGTTTGAATTCCAGACCTGGTGGTTTGAAAAACACACTGGGTATATATGTGTATGTACCCAGAATCCCAAGAGGGGAGTAGAGAAGAAGGGATTATGCCATGGTCATCTCCTTAAGGGAGTAATTTCTCTCTCTCTTTTTGAAGAGTACATGTGCCTATAGTGAATTTAAAAAATGTGAAAAGTGTGGATATTAATAGGTTACTTTTTATAGCTGCTGTTAAAGGCCTAGATGAGGGACCTGGAAAGACTGTGGCTGATTTAAGCCTGGAGAATTGGTTGATGTGCTAGAACAGGTAGACAGAAGAGTCAGGCTGCTTGGGATCATCAGGTGGTGTGGTGGTTAAGAGCACTGGACTCTCACATGGCCATCTGCGGTTTGGGCCCTGGACCTGGTGGCTTGCTTTCTTACTCCACCCCCAGCCCCTCACAGACTCTGTCCCTCTCTGATCAAACTTAAATAAATAAATAAAGTTAAATAAAGTAATTCTTAAAAAAAAAAAAAAAAAGTCAGGCTGCTTGAGTGATGGTATTAACACAAGCCCCAGAGAAATAGGGACCAGAGACTCATTTTGGAGGATTACAAAGGAAAATCCTTCAAGATTGTTTGGCTTGGGGGACCAGCAGGTGGCACGGTGGTTAAGGTGTTGGACACTCCCACATGTCTGACCTCGGTTCAAGTCCTGGACCTGGTGGCTTGCTTTCTCACTTTCTCTCTTTCTCTTTCTCTCTGTCTCCTTCTGGTCAAATTAAAAAATAAATGAATGAATCATTAAAATAAAATAAAATAATTCTTTGAAAAAAAAAAGATTGTTTGGAATCTAATTTATGGAACTAAGGGTGAGTAATGAGTCAGGAACTGTGGGTTCCTTGAATTAATGGACATAGAAACTGGAATGAGAAAGACTGGCATAAACCAGATGGATGTGGGCTTACTAGAGGTCAAAGAGAATGCTGCATATGATCTGTAATCTCCCTTCCCTGGTGCGAAACTTCCAGCTCAGTTCTGAAGTAATAGAAAGGTAGGAAGGCATGTTCCCTATTACGGGTCCACAGGCTCAAATCCCTCCCAGTGGACCATATATTTCAAACGACTTCAGCAATACTAGGACTCAGAATCGTCTGAGTTTTACTGCACTTTTCTGCCAATTTGTTTAATAAGATTAAAACGGAGAGTTTACCATTTTTTAAAATGAATTATGTATATTTTATTTTTATTATTTATCTAGAGTTTACCATTTAATTGAGTTAATAAAAAGGTCTCTGGTGACTGGATACAGCAGTTCAGTGGAGTGGTGGAGCAAGAGCCTGGCCGCTGCGGGTTTGAGAACAGGTGCCAGTCACAGTAGTGCAGCTGGTTTATGCTGCTACTTGGCAGGCTGAGGCCACACGGGAGGCCTAGGTGTGATTCCTGGCCAACTCTAAAAGCCAGAATTGGTGGCACATGCCAGGTACTTAGGAGGCTAAGGCAGAAGCATCATGATAGAGGGAGATTCCATCTGAAAAAAAAAAAAAAGAGGCTGATCTTTGGCCTGATAGTTAAGGGAGCTGGATACCATGTGGCCAGCCATGCAATTTGAATCCTAGCCCAGGTGGCTTGAAAAACACCCCGGGGGGACCAGCAGTTAGCGTAATGGCTATGTCACTGGACTCCCACGTAGTCGACTGCGGTTCGAGTCCCGGACCTGGTGGCTTAAACTCACGCCGGGTGTGTGTGTGTGTGCGTGCTCAAGATCCCGAGAGGAGAATGGAGAAGAAGGAATTGAGGCGTGGCCATCCCCTCTGAGGGGTGATTTCTTGCTTTTTATCTCTCTGTCTCTCTCTGTCTGTCTGGCGAGCACGCGCGCCCTATAGCAAAAACCTCTCCAAAAATAAAGAAAAGAAGAGAAAAGAAAAGAAAAACACCGTGGGTGTGTGTGCGCCCTGAATCCCAACAGGATGGAGAAATGGAGAAGAGATTGTGGTGTAAGCACACCCCACTAGAGTGCTTTCTCCCTTTCCCCTTCTCTCCCTTACTCTGGTGGGTGCATGTGCCCTCTGGCAAATAAATTTTAAAGAGAGAGAGAGAGAATGGCAGGAGAAGAATCAGAGACAGCAAGAACAGACAACTCTTTTGAGGAATTTTGCTCAAAGGAAGGCAGGGATAATAGGAAATTTGAGGGTTTTTTTGTTTGTTTTTTAAAGGGGAGACTTTTAAAAAAATAATTATTTTATTTAACTTTATTTATTTATACACTTTTAATTTGACCAGAGAGAGAGAGAGAAAGTGAGAAAGCGAGTCACCAGGTTCAGGACTTGAACCGTAGTCACCCATGTGGGAATCCAGCGCCTTTAACCACCACGCCATCTGCTGGCCCCGGAAATTTGAGTTTTTAAGAAGGAAGAAAGAGGGCTGGTCCTACAGCATAGCTTAAGTCATGTGTGTAGAAAGCTGGATCCCACATGGCTAACCATAGCACAAATCCTAGCCCTGGTATCTTGAAAAACATGCTGAATGTGTGTGCATGTGTGCCCCAAAACCTGACAGGATGGAGAAATTGAAGAAAAAACTCAGCCTAACCAGGTTCCATTGGGGGATGTTTTTTTCTCTCTCCTGAAAGTATATGCAGTAAGAAAGAAAAAAGAGATGAAGAAATTGTAGCACATCTGTATGTAGATAGGAAAGATCAGAGATGGAAAAACTTATTGCAAGAGAGTGAGAAGAGTTAATAGGAGTGGTGTCCTTGAGTAAGCAAAAAGAGATGTGATGCTCAGGTAGGATTCATCATTCATTCCACTGATGGTAGGAGATAGAGGGAACAGATGCAAGCAGATGAACAGATGTTGCTTGTGGCAGCTCATAGAATTACCTTCCAGTGGCTTGTTTCCCTGTGAAATAGAAGGCAAACCATGATATGAAAATGAAGATAGAGGAGGAAGTGGTAGAGGTTTGAAGACAGAGCAGAGGATATGAAAAGGCCTCCAGGAGAGTTGCAGGGTACATAGAACAAGGAAATGTCTAACCCCTGGGTAGCCAGAAAGGCCCGCTTGAGACTAGGGATCATAAATTTTAAATGAGGTCAATCAGCATGGTTGTTTTCCTCTAGACTGTGAATACACACTTCTCTTTCCAGAAATTTTGGTATAATCAGGAGTGGTGGTAGTGGGGGGAGAAGGGTGGAGGAAGAAATGGGGGAACCAGGTGGTCAAAGGAGGTCTCTTTTTTTTTTTTTCTTTCTCCCAGATGGAAGAGATTATAGTACTTTTGTATGATCAACACAATCTAAGAGGAAAAAACAAACAAACAAAAAAACTAAGGGAAATGGGGATAATTTTAGGAGCAAAATCCTTGAGTAGGTGAGATGGGATGAGATCCAACACACAAGTGGAGTCAGCCCATTCACTGTACCAGAGGGAAGGTGAATATGCAGTGCAATGTTCAATGTACTGAGAGAGTATCTTTTCTGCTTGTTTCTGTGTTCTTAGTAAAATAAGGAGCAAGGAAGTTGTCACAGTAAGGATGGGAGAGGGGTTTTAGAGACTCAATGAGAGCCGTGCAACAATTGCCTTGAGTGGGACAGTGACTAGGAGAATATTAACAGGATTTGCAGGCAGCCCTGGAGCCCTGTTAAATCTGTGGCTATGGTACTAATCACTCTAGGAAGACCAAGCGCCCTAGAGGAAAGCCAAGTACATAAGTACATTTACCTTTGCCTTGACAGGTTTCCCTGGAGCTCCAAAAGGTCAGCCTATGTGCCTTGGAACCTGACCATGTGGGCCCAGGTGTCAGCTCTGAAGGAGTTCAAATGACTTCTAGGAATGGACCATACTTCCTCTGAGTGGAATTTTCAGGTGGAGATTGAATGATATGGTTGAAGCCAAACTTGCCAGAGGGCAGCTAAATTGTCTGAAAGTCTTTGCAAAGAGAGTAGTAGAATGATAAATACTGTTCTATGGTTTCTTTTGTTACCAGATCATGAATGATGGGAAGAATGCACAGATATATCAAGGCTTGCCCAATTAAAAAGGCTTGTCAGAGACCAGCAGTTGGCGTAATGGCTATGTTGCTGGACTCCCACATAGTCAACCGCGGTTCGCGTCCCGGACCCGGTGGCTTAAACCTCATGCCAGGAGCGTGTGCATGCGTGCCCAAGATCCCGAGAGGAGAACAGAGGAGAAGGGATCGCGGCGTGGCCATCCCCCCTGGGGGGTGATTTCTCGCTTTCTGTCTGTCGCTCTCTGTCTGGTGAGCGCACGCGCTCTATAGCAAAAACCTCTCTCTAAAAAAAAAAAAAAAAAAAAGGCTCCTCGTGGGGCTGGCAGGTGGTATGGTGGTTGAAGTGCTGGACTCCCACATGGCTGACTGTAGTTTGAGTCCCGAACCTGATGGTCTGCCTTCTCACTGTCTCCTTCTCTCTCTCTCTCTGGTCAAATTCAAAAATAAACAATAATAACAAATGAAGATAAATAAATAATTATTTTTTTAAAAAAGTCTCATCAGAAGTGGGAAGTATGTTTCCAGTTGGTGGTTGGGAGGTAGTGAAAGCAATCTGACCGAAGTTGGGGATAAAGGTGCCTTCCTATAGTTTTGGCCTTAAACTATTTTTAGGTTTTGTTTTGTTTTGTTTTTAAAGAGATTTTTTGCTATAGGACATGTGCACTTGCCAGAGAGACAGAAAGCAAGATATCACCGCCCCCCCCACCCAGGGGGAATAGCCACACTGAAATTCTTTCTGCTCCATTCTTCTCTTGGGATTTTGGGCATTCATGCCCGGCATGGGGTTTTTTTTTTTTTTTTTGAGAGATTTTCACTGTAGGGCGCGTGCGCTCGCCAGACAGACAGAGAGAGACATAGAGACAGAAAGCGAGAAATCACCCCCTGGGGGGGATGGTCACGCCGCAATCCCTTCTCCTCTTCTCCTCTCGGGATCTTGGGCACGCACGCACACGCGCCCGGCGTGAGTTTTAAGCCACCGGGTCCGGGACACGAACCACGGTCGACTACGTGGGAGTTCAGCAACATAGCCATTACGCTAACTGCTGGTTCCCAGCCAGGCATGAGTTTTAAACTGCTGGGTCTGGGACTCAAACTGCCACTAGGTGGTCACTATGTGAGAGTTCACTGATGTAACCATTATGCCATCTGCTAGTACCTGTTTCTAGGTTTTGAAATCTGCCTTTATGAAGATGCAGTTCTAGCTTCAACTCTAAACACAGCTAACTTAGTCTCAGTCTGTATGTTTTTGTTTAAACCTTAACTCCTTTATCTAGAGTGGGATTCTTCAAATTACTCTCCATCCTGGGCTCTGCAAACTTAGTTGCATATGAGGGCCAGGCAGATAATGTTTATGAGTAAAATAAGCTAGGTTAAACAAAACAAAAACAAACCTGTCCCATCTGAAGGGGCAATTGCTACTTTGTTATAGCTATTTGTTGTCATTTAGGAATACAATTCAGGGCCAGTGTGGTCAGATCTAATTTTAAAATTTTATTTATTTATAATTTTTAAATTTGCTAAAAGTGCATGTGCTTGCCAGAGAGACAGAGTAAGGTAAAGTGAGAAATCACCCCCTGGTGAGGGGATGGACACTCTGCATTCCCTTTTCCTCAGGATTTTGAGCATGTAGTCATGTGCCCAGGTATGGGACTCAAACCATGCAGTAGGCCATGTGGGAGCTAGTTACTTTAACCACCATGCCACTGACTGGACAAGCCAAATCTTTTTGTTTGTTTGTTTCCTTTAAATTTTCACAGTAGGGATCACTAGAGAGAGACTGAGAAAGTGAGAAATTATCACAGGGGTGATGGCCATGCCACAATCCCTTATCCTCCATTCTCCTCTCAGGATTTTGAGCATGCACATATGCGTGACTGGTGTGTTTCTCAAGCCACCAGGTCTGGGACTTGAATTGCTCGGTCAGCCATGTGGGATCCAATGTCTTAACCACCATTATTAGATACAATTTTAAAAAAGAAGTCAGAAATGTGGGTTTTATGTAAAATTTCTTGATTCTTTTATTTAATTTTTTTTTTTTTTGCTAGAGGGCATGTGTACTTGCCAGAGAGAGACAGAAAAAGGGTGAGGAGAAAACAACTTCCATGGGGCATGGTCATATAGCAATCCCTTCTTCTTTACCCCTTCTTCCCTTCAGGATTTTGGGCACATCCAGCATGTTTCCCAAGCCCCAGGTCTAGGACTCAAACCACATAGGTGGCTATCTGGCTGTCTTAATCATAAGGCCACAGAGCTGGCTTGAAATATCCTGATTATTGTTATTATTATTTTTTAGTTTATTACAGGGTCAGTAAGAGACAGAGAGAGAGAGATGGAAAGTGAGAAAGCACCTTCCAAAGAGGATGACCAGGCTACAATCCCTTCTCCATTCTCTCTGGTGTGTCCTTCAAGCTGCTGGGTCTGGGATTCAAACTGTATAGCTGGTCATGTGAGATCTAGCCACCCTAACCACCACTCCACCGGCTGGCCCAAAGTCTCCATTTTTTTATTAAATTTTTTTTTTAAATTTTGCCAAAGGGCATGGGTGTTGCGAGAGAGAGAGAGAGAGAGCACGAGATGGATGGCAGGTGTATATGCTTGCCAGAAAGACAGAGAGAGACAGAGAGACAAAAAGTGAGAAATCACTCCCAGGGAGGATGACTATGCTGCAATCCCTTCTCTTCCATTCTCCTCTCAGGACTTTGGGCATTCATGCACATGTGCCTGGCATGTTTTTCAAGCTGCCAGGTCTGGGATTTGAACTGCAGAGTTGGCATGTGTGATCCTGCACCTAAACTACCATGCCACCTGCTTTCCCCCAAATCTTCTGGTTTTTAGATGTTGGTCCAGGCTAAACATTTATCGGGCTACACTGATAATACTACCCGGCACTCAGGAGGGCAGCTGATGACTGTTCTCCTGTGCTGCCTCTTTCTGCCCAAAGCTAATCACATCCTGTACATTGTTTATTTAGTCACTTGTTTATTGTCTATGTTAGTCACCGTTGTATTTCTAGTACCTGGCACAGTCAGTTCTCCAAACAGAAATATTTGATGTTGGATGAGAGGGAAAGTTTGAATTGGTGCCTTATTTAGAAGATTTTTATACATCCTGAATCGTATTGTACATATGAATTATAAATATATAGGGTATTTACATTTTTCAAAGAAAATTATTTCCTCAGAAATTGTGATTAATTAAAAAAGAAAAATGGGGAGCAGCAGATGGTGTAATGGTTGTCACTGGACTCCCACATAGTCGACTGTGGTTCAAGTCCTGGACATAGCTGTTAAAACTCATGCCAGGCACATGTGCATGCCTGCCTAAAATCCTTAGAGGAGAATGGAGGAGAAAGGATGGCTGCTTGGCCATCTTCCCTGGGGAGGGAGGTGGTGATTTTTTGCTTTCTGTATCTCTGGTGAATGCACGTGCCCTATAGCAAAACTTGCTCCAAAAAAAAAAAAAAAAAAAAAAAAAAAAAAAAAAAAAAAGAGAAGAAAAATGGTAACTTGACAGTGGAGAAAACTGGCAACCACTACCTCCAGTGGTCAAAGTTAACATCAGACAGAGACAGGACAAAATGATATCACAAGCCTCCTGATGTGATGTAATGAGGACATAATGTCACTTACTCCTACCCAAAATGTTTAAATGGGATCTACTCATGAAAAACATCAAGCCCCAATTAAGGAATTTTCTACAAAGTATCTTGACTTACCCAGATACAGTGGCCTCTAGCTGGGAGGATGCAGAGGGACCATAAGAATGAGGCTGGCCTAAGCAACGCAGTGAGATCCCATCTCTTAAAAAAGAAGTCTTGCCTCTACATAAGAATGTCAATGTCATGGGGACCAGCTTGTGGCATGGTGGTTAAAGCCGGACACTTCTACATAGTTGACCATGGTTCGAGTCCCAAATCTGGTGGCTTGCTTTCTCACTTTCTCTCTGTCTCTCTCTGGTCAAATATAAATGAATGAATAAATAAAATTAAATATATTTTTTTCTTTTTTTGGAGAGGATTTTTCTATAGGGCGTGTGCACTCGCCAGACAGAGAGAGACAGAGAGATAGAAAG
>NW_006205509.1:3147492-3149913 GCF_000334495.1 Tupaia belangeri chinensis
TCCTCCATTCTCCTCTCGGGATCTTGGGCACGCACGCACACGCGCCCGGCGTGAGTTTAAGCCACCAGGTCCGGGACTCAAACCGTGGTCAACTATGTGGGAGTCCAGTGACATAGCCATTATGCTAACTGCTGGTCCCAAAATGAAATAATAATTAAAAAAAAGAATGTCAATGTCATGAAAGAAAGCCAGAAAAACTGCTCCATAGTAAAGGTGAATAAAGAGGCCAGCAGGTGACATGGTGGTTAAAATGCTGGGCACCCATATGAGTGACAGTGATTTGAGTACCAGACCTGGCAGCTTGCTTTTTCACTTTCTCTCTCTTTTTCTGGTAAGTGCACATGGCCTATAGCAAATTAAATGACAACAATAATAAAATTAAATGAATAATTATTTTTCAAAAAAGAAGAGATAAAAGGTTAGTAAAGAGACATGACTGGGGTCTGGCAGGTAGCATGGTGGCTGAGGCTCTGGACTCCCAGATGGCCAACCAGGATTGCTTTCTATTTTCCCTCTCTCGTCAAATTAAACAAATAATGATGATAATAAATGAAATAAAATAATTCTTTTTTAAAAAGAGAGACGTGATCATTAAATGCAATGCCTGATCTTTTTTTTTTTTAATTTTTAGTGTGTGTGTGTGTGTGTATGTGTGTGTGTGTGTATGTGCGCGCGCGCGCGCACGCTATAGGGTGTTTGCGCTCACTGGAGAGACAGAAAGACAGAGATAGAATAGAAGAAATCACCTTCTGGGGGGATGGCCACATCACAATCCCTTGTCCTTCAATCTCCTCTTGGTATCTTGGGCATGCATGCACACGTGCCCAGTGTGAATTTTAAGTCGCTGCCTTGGGGAGTCAAACCACAGTCAACTACATGGGAGTCTAGCTATGTAAGCATTGTGCCATCTGCAGGTCCCTGCTGTGATGCTTGTTTTTTATTTTTATTTTTTTAAATTAAGATTTTGTTGAAATTTTTTATAACTTTATTTTAATTTGACCAGAGAGGGACTGAGTGAGAGAGAGAGAGAAAGAGAGAGAGAAGGTGAGAAAGCAAGCCACCAGGTCCAGGATTCTAACCACACCAGCCATGTGGGAGTCCAGCGCCCTTAACCCCCATGCTACCTGCTGGCCCCAATGCTTGATCTTTAATTGGATCTTGGAAGGAAAAGTTTTGCTCAAAAGACATTAATAGGACAACTGGCAAAATAGGAATGTGGTTATAGATGATTATATAATGATATTGTATCAGTGCCAAAATTTGCTGATTATAAAAGTTCCCAAGTCTTGGGAACCAGCAGTTAGCGTAATGGCTATGTCGCTGGACTCCCACGTAGTCGACCGCGGTTCGCATCCCGGACCCGGTGGCTTAAAACTCACGCCGGGCACGTGTGCGTACGTGCCCAAGATCCCGAGGGGAGAATGGAGGAGAAGGGATTGCGGCGTGACCATCCCCCCTGTTTCTGTCTGTCTGTCTGGCGAGCGCACATGCCCTATAACAGAAGCCTCTCAAAAAAAAAAAAAAAAAAAACCAACAAAAAAAAAAAAAAAAAAAAAAAAAAGTTCCCAAGTCTTGGGACCAGCAGATGGCATAATGGTTATGTCGCTGGACTTCCATATAGTTGACCATGGTTCAAGTCCTGGACCCAACGACTTAAAACTCATGCTGGACATGTGTGCGTGTGTGCCCAAGATCCCGAGAGGAGAATGGAGGAGAAGGGACTGTGGTATGGCCATCCCCCCTGGGGGCTGAATTATCTCTTTCTGTCTCTGTCTCTCCAGCGAGTGCATATACCCTATAGCAAAAATCTCTCTCTCAAAGAAAAAGTTCCCAAGTCTACAATTTTGGCCATTAGCAGAGCAGTTACCCTTCAGCTCTAGTGAATGATGGGCTCCCGACAATCTTTAGAACCACTTGTTAGGGTACAGTTAATAACTCTAAGGAAAACCCCCAGGATTTGGGTGTTTATAGAATTTCCTAGAAAGGCTGCTATCAATCATTTATACATTGGCCTGTGAGCAGGAATAGACCTGGGTCATTTGTCTCCATAAATAACAGAAGGTTTAAGGGCCGCTGGTGGTGTGGTGGTGGAGGCAGCTGGATCTCACATAGCTGACAGCACAGTTTAAGTCCCAGACCCAGTGACTTGAAAAACTCACTCGGTGGGGCTGGCAGGTGGTGTGGTGTTAGGGTACTGGACTCTCACATGACTGAGCATAGTTCAAGTCTCAGACCTGGTGGCTTGCTTTCTCACTTTCTCTCTATTGCTCTGATTAAATAAAATAATAATAATAATAATAATAATAAATAAAGTTAAACAAAATAGGTTTTTCTTTTTTTTTTGGAGAGGTTTTTGCTATAGGGTGCGTGCGCTCGCCAGACAGAGAGATAGAAAGCGAGAAATCACCTCCCAGGGGGGAT
>NW_006205509.1:3149968-3173735 GCF_000334495.1 Tupaia belangeri chinensis
AACAAAATAGTTCTTAAAAAAAAAAAAAAAAAAAAGATGGGACCAGCAGATGGAGTAATGGTTAAATTGCTGGACTCCCATGTAGTCAACTGTACTTCAAGTCCCAAACCTGGTGGCTTAAAACTCACACTGGGTATGTGTGCATGTGTGCCCAAAATCCAGAGAGGAGAATGAAGAAGGGATTGTGGCATAGCCATTCCCACTGTGGGGTGATTTCTTGCTTTCTGTCTCTCTGTCTCTGTCTCTCCGGTGAGCACAAGCACCCTATGGCAAAAATCTCTCTAAAAAAACAAAAGCAAACAAACAGAAAAAGAAAAACTGGCTAAGTGTGTGTAAGTGAATGTGTGTGTACATGTGTTTGTGTATGTGCATGTGCCCAAAATCCCAAAAGGAAGCAGAAACAGTGAAGTAGCTGTAGCATTGACTACCTTTGGGAGACCTTTCTTACTTTTCCTTTCTCTCTATTTCTGGCTAGTACGTGTGCCCTCTGGCAAATTAAAAAAAAAAAAAAAAGAAAATGCACAGGCAGAGAGGTTACAGAATTTGGAATCAATTTCTGGCTCTGTTTGCTATGACTTTGGGTAAATAAGTTAACCTCTTTGTGCCTTGGTTTCCTTATCGGTAAAAAGGGAATAGTAATACCTACCTCACAGGAATGTTAAGATTAAATGAAATTAAGCTTATATAGTTCTTAAGTACAGTGCCTGTAACACAGTATATAGCTGTTTATTATTAAGTGTTATGACTAATTAGAAATTAAAAATCTTGGGACCAGCAGTTGATATAATTGGCTATGTCGCTGGACTCCCATGTAGTTGACCGCGGTTCGAGTCCTGGTTTAAACTCACGCCAGGAGCATGTGTGTGCGAGCCCAAGATCCCAAGAGGAGGATGGAGAAGGGACTGCAGCATGGCCATCCCCCCTGGGGGTGATTTTTCGCTTTCTGTCTGTCTCTTTCTGGCGAGCACATGCGCCCTATAGCAAAAACTTCTTCTCCCGCCCCCAGAAAAATAAAGGAATGAGGAATCTTTTGTCTGTATCTTGAGAGGATAACTGGAGGGTATAAAACAGAGAGAGTGGAGAAGCATGCAGTGGGTAGAAGTGGCACATCTTA
This sequence comes from Tupaia belangeri chinensis, assembly GCF_000334495.1. Taxonomy (NCBI): domain Eukaryota; kingdom Metazoa; phylum Chordata; class Mammalia; order Scandentia; family Tupaiidae; genus Tupaia; species Tupaia belangeri. Next base: position 3,151,083 of record NW_006205509.1, read on the forward strand.
TGTTCAGTCTTCCCTTTAACTTTGCATTCAAGGTCACCGGTCTGACCAATCCTCTTGTCTCTGATGCCCTGCCACCAGGATAAGAAAACCTGACTGCGAAAGATGACAGATACTTCCCTATCATCATGCAGAGGACTCTGCTTTTTATAAAATGAAGGCTTCCTCTGTGTAGTCGACAAAAAAATTAGTCAAAAACAACACACAGGCCTCTTTGCATTGGTACCCAATCTTTTTTTTTTTTTTAAAGAATCATTTTATTTAACTTATTTATTAATTTATGTAAATTTGACCAGAGAGGGACAGAGAGAGAGAGAGAAAGTGAGAAAGCAAGCTGCCAGGTCTGGGATTCAGATCATGGTTGACCATGTGGGAGTCCAGTGCCCTTTACCACACCACCTGCCGGCTCCAGATTGGTACTTAATCTTACTCATCAGTGTTTAAGTAGCTAACTGGGTAGGAAATCCCTAGATTAAACAATAAGCTCTTTTTAAAAAATAATTATTTTTATCTTTATTATTTTATTTTATTTTAATTAGGCCAGAGAGGAAGAGAGAGAGAAAGACTGAGAGAGAGAGAGAGAGAGAGAGAGAGAGAGAAAAAGAGAGAAAGCACAAAAGCCACCAGGTCTGAAAAAAAAAGCCCTTGTGGGGCCCCCGCCCCCTCACCCCCCCCCCCCCCCTGCCAGGCCCAATAAGCTCTTTTTTTAAGTTTTTTTTTTTTTAACTTTATTTATTTATTTTAATTTGACCAGAGGGGGACAGAGTGAGAGCGAGAATGAGAGAGAGGGAAAGTGAGAAAGCAAGCCACCAGGTCCAGGGCTAGAACCGGGGTCAGCCATGTGGGAGTCCAACACCCTTAACCACACCACCTGCCAGTCCCAGAAATCCCTAGATTTCCCTAGATTAAACACTCAGTTCCTTTGTGATAAATAAGTACCATGTAGTAAAAGTGGGACCCCTAGGACAGGCTTAATCTTGGCCTGGAACAGGGGCATTGTGGGTTTCCCAAAGGGTATGTTTTTTTCTGAGAGGGTAGTGAAAAGTTCCTCTTTATCTGGAGACAGGAATAGCCTAATGGTATAATGCTGGGACTAACTCAGGTGGGAGGAGTGGAGGAAGGCTGGTATATGTCTATTAAGGGATGTATAGGGTCCATCGGGGGACCCTTTGAGCAGATCTTACCAAGAAGTCGGATGGAAGAACAAAACTTTTTTTTTTTTTTAGGAGATTTTTGCTATAGGGCGTGTGTGCTCACTGAAGAGACAGAGAAAGAGAGACAGAGAGAAAGTGAGAAATAACCCCCCAGGGGGATGGCCATACCACAATCCCTTCTCCTCCATTCTCCTCTTGGGATTTTGGGCACACATGCTTTAGCATGATTTTTAAGCAGCCAGGTCCAGGACTCGAACCGCAGTCCACTAAGTGGGAGTCTAGCGATGTAACCATTATGGCATCTGGTGGTCCCAAACAGAACTTCTTTGACAGATTTAGAAAGAGGACACAGAGTGTCCATTGAAGATCTATATAAGATCATCCTTTACCATCTTAATCTTGTGCTTTTATACTTTCCCGGTCACCTCTTCCCCCGCCCCAAAACAACTTTAGGTTTAGCACCCACCTACACTTAATTTCCTTCACCTATGTCCTCCAATTTACATGGAATATCCATTCTCCATTTCTTGCTCTCAAACAGTTTGCCTTTTAAGGCCTAAGTCAATGGTCTCTACTGCAAAGCCTCCCCCAACTTTGTGTTTAATAGTTACACAAAATCATTTATGCATTCATTCACCCAACAAATATTTATTAAACCTCAATTATATATGAGGCATGGTTAGACATCATGAATATAATGATGATCTAATATTTACCTATTGCTACTAAAAATTCTTCCATGGCTCCCTATAAAGTTTTACATGGCCAAAGGCATCCTCAATTATCTGGCCCCTGCTTAGTTTTGAAGGTCTGCATCCATCCCCTTTCCATTTTACCTTTCATCTGTACCCAAGTATTTAGAATTCACTTAATATGGCTCTCTCAGGTCTTTAGTCCTTTCTCTGTGCTGTTTCCTTCTTGTTTCGTTGGTGAACTCCAATCATCCTTTAACTGTCGGTTCTGCAAACATTTCCTGTGTGAAATATCCTTTAAGTGATTTCCCCCATTCTTATTCCAAATCTAAGGCTAGCAGGTACTTCCTCCTTTGTGGCTCCATAACATATCACTTTTAATTTACTCATATATTTTACTGCAAGTTTGTTGTTTGCATACTTTTCCTCATCAGATTGTCTTTACAGCATAAGTTTTTATAACAGAGGCCTTATTCTATCCATTTTGGTGATTCCAGTCACCATCATAAAGCCCAATACATAGATGATGCTTAATAAATGTTGGTTGATTAAGCAAATGAATTAATAACATTAATACATTTATTTGGTTGAACAAATTGTCTTTTTTTTTAGAGGTTTTTGCTATAAGGCGCGTGCACTCGCCAGAGAGAGAGAGAGACAGAGAGATAGAAAGCGAGATATCACCCCCCCAGGGGGGATGGCCATACCGCAATCCCTTCTCCTTCATTCTCCTCTCGGGATCTTGGGCACGCATGCACACGTGCCCGGCGTGAGTTCAAGCCACCGGGTCCGGGATGCAAACGGCGGTCAATTTTATGTGGGAGTCCAGCGACATAGCCATTACGCTAACTGCTGTTCCCTAAATTGTGTGTCTTAATAAAGCTATTAAGTGACAGGATAGTGAAGTTGAATAGATACTGTCCCTACTTCAGAGGGCATGTACGCTTGCCAGAGAGACAGCGAAACAATGAGAGGAAAAGTGAGAAATCACTCCACAATGGGGGATAGCCATGCCAGTCTTCCCTTCTTCATTTTCCTCCTGGGATTTTGGGCATGCATGCACACATGCCAGCGTGATTTTCTTTTCTTTCTTTCTTTCTTTTTTTTTTTTAAGAATTATTTTATTATTTTATTTTTACCAGAGAGGGACAGAGTGAAATAGAAAGTGAGAAAGCAAGCTGCCAAGTCCAGGACTTGAACCACAGCTGGCCATGTGGGAGTCCAGCACCCCTAACCGCCACACCACTGCCAGCCCTCCAGCATGAGTCTCAAGCTTCCAAGTCTGGGACTTCAACCGCAGTAGGCCATGTGGGAATCTAGCACCATAACATGCCACCTGCTGGTCTCTTACTCCATAATTTTAACTATTGTAATTGTTGGTCTTGGAGGATGAATTTCTAACCCCACGTAGGAAAAGAAATGGCTAAGAAGTAGCCCTTCTAACCCTCCACTCTTTATTCTCCTTACTTGTTTCTTCACATGTATCCCTTTTTTTGTCCTGAAAGGGATTTTGATATCCCAAAAGACATAAGTTGAAGAAGGCCATCTCAGCAGCTCCTGGTCCTCTTCTGGAATGTCCAGGCTGGAGCCCCAGACTCTGCTGTTTGGTAACCATGGTGATACCCTGAAGAATTACCATGACTAATACTCCCTTTGTCTAATGAGGCACATGATTTATGGGTTCACAGTGGAGTTGGAGTAGGAATGGGCTAAATAACTTCAGGAATGGAGTAATTTAAGTACCCCTTTTCTTGACTCAGTATTATGCTGTAAGCTTCAGAAGTGAGTAGAAAAAAGCACTGACTGCATCTCAAACCTTAGTTTTGACTTTCTAGGTAATTGACTTTGAATAGATTAAGTCTTTCTTTTTTTTTTTTTTTTAATATGTTATAGAGTTATAGAGCTCATGTACTTGCAAGGTGAGGCAGGGGAGAGAAAGAGAAGGAAAGTGAAAAAGCACTCCTTAGGGGACAGACATGCCACAATCCCTTCTCCATTCTCCTCTCTGGATTTTGGGTGTGTCTGTACATGTGCCAGCATGTTTTTCTAGCCTCTGGGTCCAGGACTCAAAACTATGCAGTTGGTCATGGGAGATCCAGCTGCCTCAACCATCATGCCAAAAGTCAACATTAAGCCTCAATTCTTTTTCTTAAATAGATTTTTACTATAAGGTGTGTGTACTCGCCAGAAAGAGACAGAAAGCAAGAAATGGGGATGGCCATCCTGCAATCACTTCTTCATTCTTCTCTTGGGATCTTGGGGGCACATGCACCCAGCATGAGCCTGAAGTGGCCAGGTCCAGGCCTCAAACCGTGGTCGACGTACATGGGAGTCCAGCAATGTAACTATTATGCTATCTGCTGGCCTCAGCCTCAATTTTGAAATTTTTAAAAGATTTTTAATTAATTAATTAATTATATTTGTTATTATTATGTTTATTTTTAAAAATTTTACCTGAGAAAGACTGGGGGAGGGGTAGAGGAGAAAGCAGGCCTCCAGGTCTGGGACTTGAACCAGGGTCAGCCATAGGGGAGTCCAGTACCTTAACCACTAATCCACCTGCTGGCCCCAATTTTAAAAAATACCAACAATGGGACCAGCAGATGGTGTCATCGTTATGTCGCTGGAATCTCATGTAGTCGACTGCAGTTCAAGGCCTGGACCCAGCGGCTTAAAACTCACAGCGGGAAAGCGTGCAGGTGCCCAAGATCCTGAGAGGAGAATGGAGGAGAAGGGACTGGAGCATGCCCAAGGCCCTGGGGGTGATTTCTTGCTTTCTATCTCTCTCTGCCTATCCACCATTGGAGACAGTCCACTCCTACCTCTTAGGAGTATACTTATACTTTCATTTTCCCCTGCTTTGTACTTTGGTTGTACCTTGCTATAAAGCTTTGTTGTTTCACTATATTTCTGTGTTTTGGCTGGATTCTTTCTTCCAAGAACACCAGAACCCTGGTCCTTGTCTCCGTGCTAACACCTCCAGCAATTAAAAACAAACAAATGGGCTGGCGTGGTAGTTGGGATGCTAGATTCCCACATGGTTGACCGTGGTTTGAGTCCTGGATCTGGTGGCTTGCTTTCTCTCCCTGAAGAAGAGTTATAATAAATAAAGTAAAAAATTCTTTAAAACAAATTAAAAAAACTAATATCTTACAGTTATGAGAATTAAGTGAAATAATACATACAAATCTCCTTAGTACAGTGTTCAGGACATAATGGAACCTTAATAAATGATATTTATGAATATGATACTTCCAGTGAGTCTTCAAGTTATTTTAGCAGTGGTGTCCCAGTCCATACTGACTTTCAAGAACTTGTTAATTTTTCATGTAATTTTGCAAGCTGCTTTTTGAAAAAGATTCAATTTTATTTATTATTATTATTTTTTAATTTGACTAGAGAGACAGAGAAATAAGCCACAAGGTCTGGGACTCAAACAATGGTTAGCCATGTGGGAGTCCAGCACTATAACCACCACACCACCTGCCAGTCCCTACAAGCTGCTTATTAACCAAGCCATTATTAAAAATGAAGTAGTTAGATTTATAATTGAATTAGTTATATTAAAAATAAAGGGGCCAGCAGGTGGTGTGGGAGGTAAGATGGCTGGATCCCACATGGCCGACTGTCTGGTTTGAGCCCCAGACCTGATAGCTTGAAAATCATGCTGAGAGCATGTGTATATGTGCCCAAAAACCAGAGAGAATGGAAGAGAGGAGACTGCAGCTTGGCCAAACCCCTTGGGGTGTGATTTCTTTTTTTGTTTGTTTGTTTCTTTTTCTATTTCCATTTGACCAGAGAGGGAGAGTGAGAGCTGGAGAGAGAGAGAGAGAAAGAAAGTGAGGAAGCAACTCTGTCGCCAGGTCCGGGACTTGAACTGGGGTCAGCCATGTGGGAATCCAATGCCCTTAACCACCACACCACCTGCTGGCCCCTAGGGTGTGATTTCTTAGCCCAAACCTCCTCTTCCCCAGTGAGTGCATGTATGCAATAGCAAAACTAACAAAATAAAAAATAAATAAAATTTAAAATATAAGGCTGGCCCCATGACATGGTGGTTGGAGGAGTTGGATTCCATATGGCCAACTGCACAGTTAAAACCCCACCCCTTGCAGCTTGAAAAACACATCAGGTGTGTACTTATACATGCACACATGTGGGCCCAAGATCCCAATAGGATGGAGAAATGGAGAAGGGATTGTGGCAAGACCATGCCCTATAGTGTAGTGCTTTCTTCCCCTGCTTCCTTGGTGAGTACACATGCTTCTGGCAATAGATCAAAGTAGTAAATATTAAAAACTCATCTCTTCTTATTTTACTACAGTTCACTGTTATCTATGCCCACGAGTTTATTTCTATTGTATCTGGATATTCTTTTTTTAGATTTACTATATGGTGTATGTGCTGGCTGGGGAGATACACACACACACACACACACACACACAGAGAGCGAGAGCGAGAGAAAGTGAGAAAGCACAAGGTCTGGACTCGAACTATCCAGTTGGCCATGTGAGATCCAGCTGCCTTAACTTCCACTGGCTAGCCCATCCTACTCTTTATTTATTATTCTTTATTCACTTTGCTTTTTAGTTTGGAAAGTTTCTGTTGACATTATCTTCTTTTTCTAAAGAATAATCTCTTGGGACCAGTGGACAGTGTAATGGTTACATTGTTGGACTCACACATAGTCATGGTTCAAGCCTCAGATCTGGCAGCTTAAAACTCATGCTGGGTGAATGTGTGTGCCTGCCCAAAATCTTGAGAGGGGAATGGAGGAAAAAGGACTGCACCATTGCCATCGTGTGACTTTTTGCTTTCTGTCTCTGTTGAGTGCACACGCCCTATAGCAAAAATCTCTGTAGAAAAAATAAGTATGACTTATTTATTATTATTATTATTTTAAAATTTGCTATAGGGCATCTGTGCTCACCAGAGAAAGATGGAAAGAGAGAGAAGGAAAGTGAGAAAGCAAGTCGCCAGGTCTGGGATGCAAACTGCAGCTGGCCAGGTAGAAGTCTAGCGCCTCAACCACCGTAACATATGCTGTCCCCAACATATTTTTGAGATAACTTATTCTTTCCTTAGTCATGTTCAGTTTAACTAATTCTTCATTTCTGTTACGGTGTCTTTTATTTCTAGCATTTCCTCTTGACTTTCTTAAGATTTTATCTTTTTGCTTCCATTACCCATCTGTTCTTGCATGTTGTTCACCTTTTCCATTACACTCTTTAGCATATTAATCATAGTGATTTTATTATTTTTTAGTTTAATTGTTGCTACAGGGTATATGAGAGAGAGAGAGAGAGAGAGAGAAGGTACTTCCAAGAAGGCCTGGTCACTCTGAAATTCTTTTTATTCCATCCTGCCAGGATCCTGAGCCTGCATACCTAGAGTTTTTCAACTGAACTGAGACTTGAACCTTGGTAGGTCATATAGGATCTGGCTTCCTCTGATTAGGCCTTAGCTACTGTATAATGGGGGCCAGCTCCAGAGACTCTTCTTTTTTTTTTTTTTTTTTTTTTTGTGAGAGGTTTTTGCCACAGAGCACATGCACTCACCAGAAAGACAGAGAGAGACAGAGAGACAGAAAACGAGAAATCACCCCCCAGGGAGGATGGCCACGCCACAATCCCTTTTCCTCCATTCTCCTCTCAGGATCTTGAGCACCCACGCGCACGTGTGGTGACTTTAAGCCACCGGGTTAAACTCACCATTGTGAGTTTAAGCCACCGGGTCTGGGACTCGAACCACGATCAGCTACATGGGAGTTCAGCAACATAGCCATTACGTCAACTGCTGGGTCCCATCATCTCTTTTCTTATATCACAGTATTTTGGGGGGAAAAAGTGTTTTCATTGATTCTTGGACAAATGGAACCCGAGAAGTTGAATAAATCAATATTTTAGTAAATGATGATGAGTTTGAATGCAAATTTAAAAGGATAGCACTCCCCAGCTCCAAGTCTTTCAATGGATTCCCATTACTCTGAAGATAGAGGCCAAAACGCTTCATTTGGCATGATAGCTCCTGATTAATTATATTGACCCTGCTCTATGTCCACCGCATCTCCTGCCATCCTCACTCTTTATATTCACACGCTGTTCATGTTAGCCTTTCTACAATATTTAAAATCTATCATGCTCTGTTCTGTTTCAGGGACTTTATGAATCCTACCTTCCTTCCTACAACATTAATCTTCGGAACCTCTTTACTTATTAAACTTGTCAGTTAACTCTCAACTCAAACTTCAGTTCCATAAGGTACCCTGCCATGACTCACATACTTTTAAGTCTCATGTGTTCTGTTTTTCAATTGCTGATATTCTATAATTTTCCTTCAAAGTACAAGCTGGTCATTAATGATTTTTTTGATTATTTGAAAAGAAATATATATTTGCACACACACACGCACACACACACACACACACACACACACACATCTCTCCGGACTGCAGTCGGAGCGAGCGCGGTGCAGCCGGAGCGGCGCTCGGGGGGAGGGGGGAGCGGGCGGAAAAGCCAGAGACTCCTCTTTACACAGGGTCTGAGCTTTACAGTTCTTTCCATTGTAACTCCCTATTATTACACAGGAACCCTACTGATGTTTGGTAAGATTGTGGGTGGGGGAGGAGAAGTAGTCTATAATTCTATTATTACGTATGTCTTTTATTTATTTAAAACAATTATTTTATTAAATTGCATTCATTGCCATTATTTTATTTTTTATTTTCTAAAGTTGACCGGGGGGAGGGGGAGTGGGAAGTGAGAAAGTAAGCTTCCAGGTCTGAGACTTTAACCGTGGTCAGCCATGTGGAAGTCCAACTGCCCTAACCACCATGCCACCTGCAGGCCCCTATTTATTTTTTAAGAGGTTTTTGCCTTGGGGCTGGCAGGTGACATGGTTGTTAAGGCACTGGACTCCCACATGGTCAACTGCAGTTCAAGTCCCAGATCTTGAGGTTTGCTTTCTCACTTGTCCTTTCTCTCCCTCTGTATCACTCTGTTCAAGTTAAAGGATAATAACAATAATTTAGCTAAGATGCTAGACTCCCACAAGGCCAAGCAAAATTTGAGTCCCAGACCTGGCAGCTTGCTTTCTCACTTTCCCTCTCTGGTCAGAATTTAAAAAAATAATAGGGGTGGGGGGACCAGCAGTTAGTGTAATGGCTATGCCACTGGACTCCCATGTAGTTGAATGTGGGTCAAGTCCTGGCCCCAGCGACTTAAACTCACACTGGGCGCGTGTGCATGCGTGCCCAAGATCCCAAGAGGAGAAAGGAGGAGAAGGGATTGCGGCATGGCCCTGCCCCCTGGGGGATTTCTTGCTTTTTGTCTCTCTGTCTCTCTCTCTGGCGAGTGCATAAGCCCTATAGCAAAAAACCTCTCCTAAATAAATAAATAAATAAATAAAAATAGGGTCCAGCAGGTGACATGGTGAGTCAAGGCGCTGGACTCCCATATGGCCAACTGTGGTTCAAGTCTTAGACCAGGTGGCTTCCTTTCTCACTTTTCCTCTCTGGCCAAATTGGAAAACAATAAATAAATAAAGTTGAAATAATTCTTTAAATAATAATAAAAACAATAATTCTTTAAAAAAAAAAAAAAAAGGTCTTTGCCTTAGGATGCGTGCACTTGCCAGAGAAAGAGAAAGAGACAGTGAGAGGGAAAGTGAGATATCACTCCCCAGGGAGGATGGCCACGTCCCAATCCCTTCTCCTCCATTTCTTCTTGGGATTTTAGGTATGCACACACAATTACCTGGCATGAGTTTTTTTTTGAGAGGTTTTTGCTATAGGGCGCGTGCGCTTGCCAGACAGACAGAGACAGAGAGACAGAAAGTGGGAAATCACCTCCCAGGGGGATGGCCACTCCACAATCACTTCTCTATTCTCCTCTTGGCATCTTGGGCGGGCGCGCATGCCCATGCACCCGGCATGAGTTTAAGCCACCAGGTCTGGGACTTGAACTGACTATATGGGAGTCTAGCGACATAGCCATTACGCCAACTGCTGGTTCCCTACCTGGTGTGAGTTTTAAGTCACCAGGTCTAGGACTTGAACCAGTTGACTTCATGGGAGTCCAGCAATGTAACCAGTACATTATCTGCTGGTTTCCCTGGACTATGACTTTAACAAGTATCTTGTCTTTTTTTGTTTGTTTTGCCTTAAAGCTTATTTAAAAAATTTCTTCCATGAGAGAGACAGACAAACAAAGAGGCACTCTCAACAGGGTTTTATCACTGTGATCCACCTTAAGCCTCAGCCAGTCAGGATCCCGGGCATGCTCATGTGCCTGGTACACAGAGGGAGACCTCGAAGTTGCAAACCTAGGATCTTCCCACGTGGCCTCAACATCACAGAGTGTTGTATTACCACTGTGCCATCACTGCTGGTCTGTCTTGTCTTTTTTTTTCTCATTTTAGATAAAACCAGAAAGTTGGAGGCTACAGTTGGGTATTCCCCTTCTCCCACACTAATTGGGTTGTTGGATAGTTCCCCTTGAGAGCAGGCCTTTTGTAAGGATAACAGAATTCTCTGGGGATATTTAAAAATGGCTCTTTCCCTCTCCTCGCTGGAAGTGCAAGTCTTCACAGTGAGAGCCTGATAGGGGCTCCTAGAGATAGAACTAAAAAAATGTAGGGAACCCTTAATCTAGACTCCAGGAGTCCTTCTTCCTCTTTTTTTTTTTTTTTAAGATTTTTTTGCTACAGGGTGCATGCACTTGTGGGAGAGACAGAGATAAAAAGTGAGAAATCACCAGGGTGGTGGGGGCTGGGAACGCTGCAATCCCCACCCCCAATGGCTACAGGGCAATTCCTTTCTCCGTTCTCCTCTAGGGAATCTTGGGCATGCACCCACAGGCACAGTGAGTTATAAGTTGCCAGATCCAGGACTCGGCAAGCTGTCCTCCATGCGGGTGTACAGCGAGGTAACCATTACACCATCTGCTGGATCCCAGTGTTAGGAAACACTTTGGAGAAAGAATTAGGATCAGACATACTGAGTAAAAGCATCCATGTCTAGAAATGACAAAGCCCAAATACTGTATAAAATCAAAGGATACTAATATTAAATATATCTAAAACTGTTCCAAATCAAACACAGTAAATGGAGTGTAGTTTCAGAAAAGCAGGACAGAATAATAGAAGACTTGATTTTTAAAATCTACACTTACTAGCAGACAGTGTAGTGGAAGGTTAATTGATTTAAGTTTTAGTACACTAGAACGTTGTGAACATTTAGCGGAGAGATTTGACTATTTACTTGGGCCGGGCTGTACTAGCGAGGTAGGTGCTAGGGCTGAAAAACTGAAGGCATTATCTTCGTCTTCAATTTCAATACAATGTTACAAATATTATGATAACGAGATCTACGGAACGCTAAGTACCAGGCATTTATAAAGGCTTTAAACTCATTAAAAGATTTACTCTCTTTCACAGCCTCAAACTAATATTTACATTTTATAGAAGAGATACAGAGAGGGTTAGGGAGCTTGCCCAAGATCAAACAATCAGATGTGGGCGCAACAATCACAGCTGCTCTACGGGAATTTCAAATTTGTGCACATGAGGGGCCACGGCAGAAGCTTTCCACACTGAAGAGGCAGGCTGCATTAGCAAAGCGTGCATTTAGGAGCACTGTGCCTGGGACGTACGCTCCTTTAAGTTGGATCACTGGGGTGAAAAGCCAGTGAATGTTTTCGGGGTCTGGGCTCCATATCTCACCGAGCTTAAGAGCCTTCCAGCTGCTTCACGTTTCGTTATGCCACTCATTTTACTTTTTCAACGCTCTCTATGAAGCACTGCATCCACTCCGTTCCACTTCGCCACACCCGCCACAAACGAAGTCTTCCCCTGACGACGCCGCCGACCGGCGCGTGGGGAACTGCCTTGCCCCAGACCGAGAGCTAACGCGCACAGCCTTACTCTCGCGGGAAGATACGCGGTTTTTGAACGAGAACTTCGAACCCCACCCTCCTCGCAAGGGTCACATGACTGGCGCCTGCGTAGTAGTCTCAAGGTCTTTCCTGGTCGCACACTGGCGGTTAAATCTGCGACAGGGTGTCGCGAGGTCCATTCCGGAAGAAGGGTGGACCTTCGCTCCGTCGGCGGAAGCGTGTTACCGCCGGGGTGTCGGCTCTCAGCGGAAGTTCGTCACATCGCAGTTGACTTGGCTCAGCGGATGTGTGTCGCCGCTTAGGTGACGCTGGGAAGTGATTGCAGCCTCCGCTGCTGCCTTCTGGTTGAAGCACTATGGAGGGAGAGAGGAAGAACAACAACAAACGGTGGTATTTTACTCGAGAACAGCTGGAAAATAGCCCATCCCGTCGTTTTGGCGTGGACCCGGATAAAGAACTTTCCTATCGCCAGCAGGCGGCCAATCTGCTCCAGGACATGGGGCAGCGTCTTAACGTGTATCCTTGCGGCCTAGGCCTTCGGCCTTGGAGTCCGTCCCGCGGTGCTCAGGCGTGCAGGCCTCGGGTCTGGCGGATCGGAAGTGGGGAAGAAGTTTGGTAGGAGCTCGATGTCTGGGTGGGAGAGCGTCGGATGCGGCGTGCTGAAACTGTTCGCGCGAAGGAAGCGAGGCGGACTTAATTTCCCGCTCGCTCACCCGTGCCACCAACTTGCTGGGAATTCGTATTCTTCTCGGCTTTGTGTTTTAGTAGCCCTCCTATTTTTTCAGTGTGTTTCGACTTGTTTCGGTGACTTTGAGATTCTCCTTTTCCACCATGCTCTCTAGGGGTTTGGTAGAGGTCTTATTGTTGACAGCTGCCTCCCAAACTTACTATGTAAAGAGAGTTTTGAGAAATTCAGTACCTGAAGGTCTTAGACAGGGTGGCCCAGAATTAATGCCCTATCTTTGATTCAAAAACGTTCCTCTCGCTTAGTAGCTGTTTTAAGTAGCCTGTCAAAGCCTTGGTGGTGTCCGTAAAAAGAGATGGTACTTTCTGTTATTCATTCTGTGCCCACCATATTGCTTGGAATTCACACGTTTAAATAGTAACTGTTGCTAAGAGTCTTGTAGAATTTTCAGCGGAAGGAAAGATGTCAGTTTAGGTTTGTAGGAATACAGACCCATAGTTCTAATGTTTTAAATCGTTTACAAAATACTGGGTTCTTGAGTTACCCTGCCGTTATTCAAAGATGACTAAATTCAGTGCCTTTTTTTTTTTTGCCTACTTCAAGTATTTTTGTTAGAAAATATTCTCATTTTGTGGTGGAGAACATAAGTGTAGTTTTAAAGTTTTTTCCACTCTGAATGAAAATTTTTTTTCTTGGATACAGCTTCCATTTAAATGGGTTGCCCACTGTAACGTTTCTATCTTAAGAGAGTGCTTATTTCCCGATAGGTGTATTCTTTATTACCATTTTGTTTCCTGTTTATATCCAGTGCCTTTCCTAAGCATCCAGACAGTACGGAGTTAAAAGGTAAATGCTTTTGTTTGAAACTATTTTATGTATTTTGTAAAAGAATTATTTTATTCAGTTTTACTTATCCATTTATTTATTTGATTTGACCAGAGAAGGACAGAGAGAGAGAGAAAGAGAAAGCGAGAAAGCAAGCCTCCAGGTCCAGAATGCGAACCATGGTCAGCCATGTGGGAGTCCAGCACACTCAACCACTATGCCGCCTGCTCGACCCCTATTTTATGTATCCTTAAGATGCTTTCCTTTTTGTATATATGTTATTAAGATTGTAGCCATCATGGGACTACATCATCTTTATATCCCACATTATCTGCTGAGGTCGTTTAAAAGTGAGGCATTTGAAGGTTTTTCCTATGAGAGAATGAATATCCAATCATAGCAAAATGTTTTTAGTCCCAGGGATCACCATTGTAGACTTGGTTGCCAGAGAAAAGCGGAACTGGGAAGTAAAAATGCTGGAGTTTATAAAGTGGGAGATAGTGGAATCCTACCCAAAGGCCAGATCAGAGAAGTCCTTGTAAATAGTGTTAAAGATACATCCTGGGCTGGGACCAGCAGGTGGCATGGTGGTTAAGGTGTTGGACACTCCCACATCATCTGCTGCAGTTCCAGCTCTGGACCTGGTGGCTTGCTTTCTCACTTTCCCTCTCTCTCTGTGTCTCCCTCTGGTCAAATTAAAATAAATGAATGAAAAAATAAAATAATTTTTAAAAAAGATACATTCTGAGCTAATAGATCATCCTTGCAGGATTTTTATAAGGCAAGTGACAAAAGTTTAAGATCTTTTGTAGTTTTTTTGATACTCCATCTTTTTTTTTTTTCTTAAATTTTATGTCTTTATTTGTTTTAATTTGATCAGAGTGGGGGGGAGAGAGAGAGAAAGAGAAAGAAAGAGAAAGCAAGCTGCCAGGTCTGGTATTTGAGTCGTGGGCAGCTATGTGGGAGTCCAGCGCCCCTAACCAACACGCCACCTGCCGGCCCCTGATACTCCATCTTAATCCATACCCCCTCCACACCTGAATAGTTTGTTTATTCATTTAGTAAATTTTATTAAATATCTGTTCGGTGTAAGGCATTGTGTTAAGTGTTAATTGGAGATTAGTAATAAAGTGAAAGAAACTAGAGCTGCTGTTTAATTTGGAGATGTGAGTATGGTTTTCATTAGGAACATGTACTGTGCTTGGCCATTTGATCTTTTTGGGAAGAAATAGAATTTGTATTTTTGGGGAGGATACTGCCTGCTTCCCTGTTTTTGGACCTTAACTTGAACCTTTTAGCTCACAATTGACTATCAATACTGCTATAGTATACATGCATCGATTCTACATGATTCAGTCCTTCACACAGTTTCATCGAACTGTAAGTATTTTTTATGTGATATAATCCTTTTGTAATTGATTCCAACTACCTATTTCTTTTTGATTGTCCTTTGTTACTAAACTGGGATTTGAATTTTAGAATTTAGGGTTGATCACTTTCATTAGGTGTCACATTGCTCTGAATCCAGCCTTCTAGTTTTCCTGTGAAGTGTCTAGTTGTCTGGTAGGTTTAGTACATTCTTAGAGTAGGCAGATTCTCTAATAAAGAAACACTTAAAGTTAACATTTTAGTGCTGGGGGGTAACATTGAAGGGGAAAGCATGCTTAAATTAAAAGTATAACTTTTGAAGTGTTAAATGGTATGGTCACAGGGAAACAAGTGACTTATTTAACTATTCCCAAAGCGTTTGATAAAATTCCAATCAGTGGTTGGTTGGAGGGAAAGTTAGATATGTATATGAAGAAATAACTTAAAAATATGAAAATGAAAATATTATAATAGTAATAAAGGGATTTTTTTTCTGGACAGAATTATAAATAGTGCTATTTTCAGTTTTGTTCCCTGAAATGGTCCTATTTAACATTATTATAAATGACTTAGAAGTGAATACATAGTGATATCACACTTGCAGGTAAGACTACATTTGTTTGGGACCAGCAGTTAGCGTAATGGCTATGTCGCTGGACTCCCACGTAGTCAACCGCGGTTTGCGTCCTGGACCTGGTGGCTTAAAACTCACGCCGAGCACGTGTGCATGTGTGCCCAAGATCCCGAGAGGAGAATGGAGGAGAAGGGATTGCGGCGTGGCCATCCCCCCTGGGGGGTTATTTCTCGCTTTCTGTCTCTCTGTCTGTCTGGAGAGCGCACGTGCCCTATAGCAAAAACCTCTCCAAAAAAAAAAAAAAAAAGACTACATTTGTTTAGTAAAATCCCAAGGGATAAACTTGATGGACACTTGATATTGATTTATGTTGGATACTTCATAATGATTTTTTTTTTTAGGCATATTGTAGAATTAAAATAATACTAACTTTTTTTTAAATTTTGAGAGATTTTTGCTATAGGGCGCATGCACTCGCCAGAAAGACAGAGACAGAGAGACAGAAAGCAAGAAATCACCCTCCAGGGGGGATGGCTACGCCTTAATCCCTTCTCCCCCATTCTCCTCTTGGGATATTGGTCACACGTGCAGACACGCCTGGTGTGAGTTTAAGCCCAGGTCTGGGACCTGAATCACGGTCCACTACATGGGAGTCCAGCAACATAGCCATTACACCAATTGCTTATCTTAAATAATACTAACTTTTTAATTTTTTTTTTAGAGATTTTTGCTATAAGGTGCATGTGCTCACTGGAGAGACTGAGAGACAGAAAGTGAAAATATCACCACCCCCCACCCAGGGATGGGCCACGCTACAGTCCTTTCTCCTCTGTTCTCCTCTTGGGATCTCAAGGCATGCACATACACATGCCCAGTGTGAGTTTTAAGCTGCTGGGTCTAGCACTCAAACTACGATCAGCTATGTTGGAGTCCAGTGACATAACCATTTTGCTATCTGCTGTTCCCAGTATGTTAATTCTTTTTAAATTTATTTTTATTTTTTAAATTTTACCAAAGAGAGGCAAAGAGAAAGTGAGAAACCAAGTCGCCAGGTCCAAGACTTGAACCATGTCGGCCATGTGGGAGTCCAGCTCCTTAGTCACCACGCCACCTGCTTGACCCCCTAATATGTTAATTCTAAGAGTTTAGCTGGGATGAATCCAAATTCAAATTGGAGAGATCCAAATTCCACATTGTTGTGGAATTGATGTACTGTTAAACCCTCATTTGTTTTTTATGTTGTTTTAATCTTATGAAGGTAATACTTTCTAATGGCAAAAAATAAAACAGTACCATGTCAGCAGGTAGCCTGGAGGTTAAAATGTTAGATTCCGGGACCAGCAGTTAGCGCAATGGCTATGTCGCTGGACTCCCATGTAGTTGATCATGGTTCGTGTCCCGGACCTGGTGGCTTAAAACTCACGCTGGGTGTGTGTTCGTGCGTGCCCAAGATCCCGAGAGGAGAACGGAGGAGAAGGGATTGCGGTGTGGCCATCCCCCCTGGGGGGTGATTTCTCGCTTTCTATCTCTCTCTCTGTCTGGCGAGGGCACGCACCCTATAGCAAGAAACCTCTTTAAAAAAAAAAAAAAGATGTTAGATTCCACATGGCCAACAATGAGGTTTGAATCCTGGACCTGTCGGCTTGAAAATCACACAGGACACATGTGTTTGCATGCCCGGAATCCTGAGAGGCGACCCCAGGAACAGGGATTATGATATGACCATCCTTGCTGGGAAGTGATTTCTCTTTCTCTCTCCCTTTCTCTGGCAAGTGCTCATGCTCTAGAGCAAAACTTAAAAAAAAAAAAAAAATTAAAATAATACAGAAATGCATAATGAAGAAAAGTAAAAGCTCCTCTATAATCCCACCTTCCAGAAGTAATCATTGATAAACTTTTGGCATATAGTGTCCCACAATTTTTCCGTACATTTTTTTTTTTTTTTTGGAGAGGTTTTTGCAATAGGATGCGTGTGCTCGCCAAAAAGAAAGAAACAGACAGAGAGACAGAAAGTGAGAAATCACCCCCTAGGGGGGATGGCCATGCCGCAATCTCTTCTCCATTCTTCTCTCGGGATCTTGGGTGCGTACGCACACGCGCCTGGTGTGAGTTTTAAGCCATCAGATCTGGGACTTGAACTGCGGTTGACTGACATAGCCATCACGCTAACTGCTGGCCCCTCTCTATTTTTTTTTAAAAAGGTCTTTCTATATTATTTTAGTACTGTTTCGTAACTTACCTTTATCAATTGAGATGGATGGAGTCTTTAAAAAGTTCATGGAAAGTGTGTATTATGAAAAACTAAGCACGAAGTTCAAAAATTTTGCACCAAAGTAAACTTCTACTTAAAGCTCATTTTTCCATGAACTTTTTGAAGTCTGTTTATGTTTTCATATTGTTTCTCTCTCTCTCTCTTTAAAGTTTTTGCAATAGGGTGCATGTGCTCACTGGAGAGAGGAAAAAAAAAAAAGAGGGTAAATGAGAAATCATGGGGGCGGGGGTTGGCACACCACAATCCCTTCCCCTCCCTTCTTCTCTAGGGATTTTGGACATGTACATATACGCGCCCTGTGTAATTTTTCAAGCCACTAGGTCTGGGACTTAAATCACAGTTGGCCATGTGGAAATCCAGTGCTTTAGCCTTCACGCCACCTGCTGGCCCAGATTTCTTGTTATTTTTAAATTACCACATAGTATTTATGTAGTTATCATAATTTATTTAATTAGCTCCCTATTGGTAGATATTCAGGTTGTTTCTAGTTTAATATAAATAATATTACATGGGATAGACTTGTAAATTTGCTGTAGGACCTGTCCACTCACCAGAGAGAGACAAGAGAGAAAGGGAAAGTGAGAAAGCAAGTCGCCAGGTCTGGGACTCAAACTGCTGTGGGCTCTGTGGTAGTTCCAGCACCCTAACCATCATATCACCTATTGGCCCCTCATATTTTAATATAAATTCCTATGTGTGTAATTTGTGCCCAAGGATATACATGTATAAATTAAAAAAAAAATAATTATTTTATTTTATTTATTCATTCACTTATTTTTTAGTTTGACCAGAGAGAGACAGAGGGTGACAGTGAGAAAGAGAGGAAGTGAGAAAGTAAGCCACCAGATTCAGGACTTGAACTCTGGTCGGCCATGTGGGAGTGTCCAGCACCTTAACCACCACACCACCTGCTGGTCCCACATGTATAAAATTTTTGCTGTGTTGGTGTGCCCTGTTGAAAGATTATACCAGTATACATTGTTTTCAGCACTATAGGAGATTGTCCTTTTGTTTATACTCTATTAACAATAATTATTCATTGCCTCAAAAAATATTTATTCAGTCCTAATGTCAAGGGTAGGGATGCATTGGTAAACAAGATGAATAGGACCCTAAGTTTACATTTCTTCAGTTAGTGAAGTTGAGTTTCTTTTGCCTTTATTGGTTGTTCTTTGACATTGAAGAATTGAATGAAAAATTGTTGATTCTCTTTGTTCTTTTTTACTATATTATTTATATAATCTCTGTATGCATTAATACTGTAGTCAGGTGTTGTGAATGTTTTCATTTTGTTGTGTCTTTGTTTGCAGTGTTTTGGAGCCTACTCTTGCCTTTCTTTTCTTTTTTTTTTAAATTTTGTATTGTGATATAACATACAGTAAAGCACAAAAATCAGAAGCATGGACATTGATTAATTTTTGCATTACATGTGTGTAACCACCACTCAAATTAAAATATAGTTTACAGTCAGCCCTCCGTATCCAAGAATGCAGGACCTGAGGTTGCAGGCAAGCTGTGCTGTGCCATTTTGTGTGAGGGACTTGAGTATTCACAGGTTTTGGTATTCAAGAGGGGGGTCTCAGGACCAATCCCCTGAGGGTACTGAGGACAACTATATTTCTGATACCCTAGTAGAGTACTTGCCTTTTGATTGAAATACATTTTCTTTGTTCTAGTGGACAAGGTTGGTTAAATGACAGGTATATTTCTTTTCACTTAAATTCTAAAATCATATTTACTCTTGGAGGTGAAATTCAACCTCCTTAATTGAATTTTTGTATGTTTTTTAAATGTTTTCAAGTTGGGGAATATAAATATAGTGGTGAACTGCTTTATAGATATGTATATGTTTATATTGTATTTTATATTTCAAAATATAGAACCTATACTAATAGATTTCATTGGGTGTATTTTACTCTCATTAGTTAGTTTGTAGGAGATCAAGCTTAGTAGTTAAAAGTTTGGAAGTTAGAGTCAGACATGTTTAGATTTCGGACTTTGCTGCAGTGCTTATTAGCTGTGGCTTTGGGCAAGTTATTTTTATGCATTAGATTTATCATCTTTAATGGAGTCAATTATTGTGTTTATCTCATAGTGTGGTTGAGAGGATTTAAATTAATTTACAAAGTACCTGCACAGAGCAAGCAGTCAATAAATACTAGCTGGCATTATTAATTGTTTTTTTAAATGGAGAAAATTTTATAGATAAGCCTTGCCTTAGATGAGAAAATACTCTGGTAAGTGATTCCTTGTGAGGCATTGGGTATATTTGATTATACAAAAGTTAAATTGAGGGACCAGCAGATGCATGTAATGGTTATGTCGCTGGACTCCCATGACAGCGGCTCTAGTCCCAGACATGCCCCTTAAAAAACTTCAGGACTCTTGGCCCTGAAAGGGCATGATGGGCAAGTTGGGGACTAGGGTTTGAGCCAGGGTGGTGAAGGCGGTGGCTGGAGGCCGTGGCGGTGCCTCCTTCTCCACCCCGTGGTGATTGCAGCCTCAGCCCAGGATGGGACTGTTGGGCTGGCTATGCCTGAGCCTGGTGTCCATGTGGCTGGCACGGAGGATGTGGATGCTGCAGAGCTCGCTCACTGGCTCACTGTACATGAACATGACGAGAGACCCCGTGGGTTGGCGGTGGCTGCTGGTGGCAGGAAGGAGAACCACCAGTGGTGTGTGTGTGTGTGTGTAGCAGAGAGAGATTATGTGAGCATTCTAGTCTGTCTTTGTTCAGAGTTATAATGATCAAGAAGCATAGATCTTCTTAAACAACAGCATTTTATGTTCTTTTGTATCATTTGTTTTTAGCCTATTTATATCTAGAGCATCTATCAGTGGGTTGCTAAGAAGAGGCTCAAGGTTTGTATTTTCACCAGATCAGTTTCAGAGACTGTTTAAAATTAACCCAGACTGGGGACTGGCAGGTGGCGTGGTGGTTGGGGGTGCTGGACTCCCACATGGCAAACCATGGTTCAAGTTCCAGACCTGGTGGCTTACTTTCTCACTTTCCTTTTGTCTCTCTCTTTCTCTCTGGTCAAGTTAAATAATAATAATAAATAAAATGAAATAAAGAATTCTTTTTAAAAAATTAACTCAGACTGGAAAACCCATAGACTTCTTGATTTAGGTGGTGGAGCTGGTGAAGTCACAAAATCATGAGCTTTCATTTTGAAAAAATCTATGCCACTGAGCTTTCTGAAACTATGATATGGCAGCTTCAGAGGAAGAAATACGGAGTGCTTGGTATAAATGAATGGCAGAATACAGGGTTCCAAGATGATGTCATCAACTGCTTGAATTTGCTGGATCGCTGTGATCAGCCTTTGACTTTGTTAAAAGATATTAGAAGTGTCTTGGGGCCAACTAGAGGCCAGGTCATCCTTGCCCTAGTCCTTTCTTTTCATCCCTATGTGGAAAACGTAGGTGACAAGTGGGAGAAACCATCAGAAATTTTGGAAATCAAGGGCAGGAATTGGGAAGAACAAGTGAATCGTCTCTTGAAGTTTTTAGGAAACCTGGTTTTGTTATTGAAGTGTTCACCAGACTGCAACACCTGTGTGAGGGTGACATGTATGATGATACTACATTTGGATGATGCTGTCTTTGTTCCCAAACCAGTATAAACACCTGGAGGCCAAACTGTTCAGAGTCCACCCAATGACTGCACCTTCTAGAAGAGGGTCAGCATTCACAGTTATGGGAAGAGAGAGCCTTTGGAGGCTGCTATTCTATTATCACATAAGAAGTTTAAAAGCTAAAATACTGATTATTTCTTCGTAGTGTGTAAAAGGAATGTTTTTTAAAAACAGAAACCCAGCTCTGAACTTTACATCAACTCTTTGCTCAGAGTCACACGATTTTGTTTTTTTTTTTTTTTTGGAGAGGTTTTTGTTATAGGTCACATGCGCTCACCAGAAAGAGAGAGACATAGAGATAGAAAGCGAAAAATCACCCCCCAGAGGGGATGGCCACGCCACAATCCCTTCTCCTCCATTCTCTTCTCGGGATCTTGGGCATGAGTTTAAGCCACTGGGTCTGGGACGCAAACTACAGTCAACTACATGGGAGTCCAGAGACATAACCATTATGCTAACTGCTGGTCCCCAGAGTCACACTTCTAATGCAGGTCACACTCCAAGTATGATGGAAGATATTTTTATACTTAATTGCAGTAGGGACTCATTCCCAGATAAAGCAATAATGATGACTTCATGGAACCAGTAAATGAATTGTTGTTAGTAAGATAAAGACTGGCAATAAAACTGTCCATTCAATTCCAAATATTGATTTTAAGGTATAGCTATTGATTTTCTTTGTGTTTAGAAATTATTTGTTTTTACTCAAGAAAATGTTTTTAATCATGCTAACCTTTTGGAGATGGGAAAAAAGAAAACTCACGCCACGCATGTGTGCACGTGTGCTCAGGATCCTGAGAGAATGGAGTGGAAGGGATTGCTGCATGGC
The DNA here is from genome assembly GCF_000334495.1 of Tupaia belangeri chinensis. Classification (NCBI taxonomy): domain Eukaryota; kingdom Metazoa; phylum Chordata; class Mammalia; order Scandentia; family Tupaiidae; genus Tupaia; species Tupaia belangeri. The sequence goes on from NW_006205509.1 coordinate 3,173,010, forward strand.
CACCCCTCCTCCCCGGGGTGTGTGTGTGTGATTTCTCACTTTCTGTCTGTACAGTGAGCACACCTGCTCTATAGCAAAAATATCTCTCAAAAAAAAAGTTAAATTGAAATTTTATCTTTTGCAATGTTCCATTTAATGAGTAATTATCTTGCCTTGTTACCCATTATTTGTATATCATAGTTAGCTCTTTCCAACTATATTTTAAGTTCTTAGAAATCAAAGTCACAAAGGCTTACAAGGTTAGTGCTGTTTTTTATTTATCCTTTTCCTTTTCCCCTTTGTCCAGACTGTTACAAAGTTTTTTGTTTTTTTTTTTTTTTTTTTTAGTTGTGATAATGCTACTGTTTTTTCTCTCCCTTTAAATATTTTTTTATTAACATAAAATTAAAAGAGGACAGGGTGGGAAATGGCTGAGGTGAGAGATAGGGAATCAAGGGGAGGGGGAGAAGCAAAACATAACAAACAAGAAATTGAAAATTATTTGTTGATGATAACATGTATGGCAATATCCTTGATTGAGCCACTATTCAGTGTATTCTGGATGGAGAATCTCATTTTGTATATTGTAATGATGTACAGTGAATGAGTGTAAATAAATAAATTTAAAGTAAAAATATTAAAAGGGGACAAAATAAGGATGAAAACGAAGATTTCTCTGTAACTTACTGTTTTTTTTTTTTTTTAGGGAGAAATTTTTTCTATAAGATGTGTGCATTTCCTGGAGAG
>NW_006205509.1:3173862-3188769 GCF_000334495.1 Tupaia belangeri chinensis
TGGTTGACTGCTGTGGGGTTCAGCGATGTAACCATAACGTTATCTGCTGGTTTCATAACTTACTATTTTTTAACAAATTCTGTCAGAAGTTGCATGTACTTGCTGGAAAGAGAGAAAATATGAAAACACCGCCCATGGGGATGCTCACCCTTAACTACCATGCCGCCAGCTCTGGCCCTATAACCTACTATTTAGAAATAATTCTCTTAACATTTTGGAATGTATTCCATTAGAATTTTTTTCCTGTGTCAAATGCATACACATATAGGGAAGGACTTCAAAAAGTTTACAAAATAAATGAAATTAAAGTATAAGTTTCTCTCCCGAGAGAGAGGAGAATGGGCACGCACACACACACGCCCGGCGGGAGTTCAAGCCACCGAGTCTGGGACTCGAACCGCAGTCAACTACATGGGAGTCCAGTGACATAGCCATTACACTAATTTTTTTTTAAAAATGATTTACTTAGTTTTATTTATTATGACTGTTTTTTAATTTGACCACAAAGAGACAAAGAGAGAGAGGGAAAGTGGAGAAAGCAAGCCTCCAGGTCTAGGACTCGAACTGCACTTGGCCATGTGGGAGTCCGGTGTCTAAACTACTATGCTACCCTGCCCTATCAATTTTTGAAAGTTATGCCCATTTATTTTCTTTTTATTTCTCTCTCTTTTTTTGCCTTGGAGTATGTGTGCTCACTGGAGAGAGAGACAGAGATAGTGAGAGGGAAAGTGAGAAACCACTCCCCAGGTTGGATGGCTACGCTGCAATGCCTTCTCCTCCATTCTCCACTTGGCATCTTGGACATACATGTACACTTGCCCAACATGAGTGTTTTGTTTTTGTTTCTGTTTTTGAGTAGTTTTTGCAATAGGGCATGTGCACTCACCAGAAAGAAAGAGACAGAGACAGAAAGCGAGAAATCCCCCCCCAGGAGGGACGGCCACACCATAATCCCTTCTCCTCCATTCTCCTCTAGAGATCTTGGGCACGCATGCACACGCGCCTGGCGTGTTTTAAGCCACCAAGTCCTGGACTTGGACCACGGTCGACTACATGGGAGTTCAGTGACATAGCCATTATGCCAACTGCTGGTCTCATCATTCGGCATAAATTTTAAGCCGCTAGGTCTGGGACTTAATTACTGTGGTCAACTATTTGGGAGTCTAACAACATAACCATTATGCCATCTGGTCCCAGTATTTCTTAAATTCTACAATTTTTTCTAAATTCTTTGCTTTTGCTCTTTAAAAATCTTTAGTATCCCCCATCTTAGTACAGTAGTTTCTTTATTCACATTTTCACTTTATGTAGTCTTGTTACACCAGGAACAGGATAATAAATATTTTTGAGGGAGAGAGAGACCACATTCGTGTAACTCTTATTAGAGTATATTATGTTTTTTTCCCCCTCCTTCTTTTTACTGTGTACTATAGGGTGTGTATACTCTCTGAGAGAGAGAAAGAGGGAAAGTGAGAAATCACCTCCCTAGGGGATGTCCATACTGCAGTCTGTTATTCTCCATTCTGCTTTTGGGATCTTGAGCAATGTACACACATGCACCTGGCCTGATTCTCAAACCGGGGGATCTGGAACTTGAACCACACAGTTGGTCTTGTGAGATACAGCACCTTAACCTCCACGTTATCTGTTGACCCTATTATAGTATGTTATTATAATTAAAATACAATCCCCCCATGCTTCCTATGTTTAATCTCAGTATAGTACTGAGCTTTGTATTCATTCATTTGTCAAAGATTTGAGAGGTATTTGTATACAAATAATTGTTATAGTTTTTTTATTATGGTTTATTGTTGTTAACCTCTTACTAAGCCTAATTTATTTATGTGTTTGTTTATGTATGTATGTATTTATTTTAAAGAATTATTTATTTATTTATTTATTTATTTATTATCATAATTTTTCAATTTGACCAGGGAGAGTGAGAGAGAGAGAGAGAAAGTGAGAAAGCAAGTCGCCAAGTCCAGGAATAAACCGTGCTTGGCCATGTGGGAGGCCAGTGCCTTTAAACTACCTGCTGGCCCCAGTATGCCTAATTCATAAATTAAACTTTTTTGTAGATATTTATGTACAGGCTGAGTATCCCTTATCTAAAATGCTTGGGTCTAGAAGCATTCTGGTTTTACTTCTTTTTCAGATTCTGGAATATTTGCTTATACATAATGAAATTTTTGTTGTTGTTTATAAGCCAGAGGGTGAGTACACTAGCCAGAGTTAGAGAGGGGAGAAGGACAAAGTACCCATAGTAGGGTGTGGTCACACCACAATCTTTTCTGGTCCTGTTCTCCATCCTGTCAGGATTTGGGGCATGCCCACACATGTTTTCAACATGTTATTCAAGCCAGTGGATATTTGAACCCATGACTTGCCATGCGGGATCTTGCACCTTTGACCACTAGGCCACAGGCCAGCCCTGCATAATGAGATATCTTGGGAATGGAACCCAAGTCTAAACATGAAATTAATTTATGTTTCACATACACTTTAAACACACAGCCTAAAGGTGATTTTATACAATATTTTTGTGTCATAGTGTTTTGCCTGCCACCTGTCACATGAGGTCAGGTGTGAATTTTCCATTCATGGCATGTCAGCACTCAAAAAATTCTGGATTTTGAAGCATTTTAGAATTTCAGATAAGGGATGCTCAAGCTACAGAGGGAAAAAAAAATATGGATAGGATTAGGTACTATCCGTAGTTTCAGATATCCACTGCCATTCTTGAAATGTATCTCCTGTGGATAAGAGGGGGCTGCTATATCTAGTTCGTTTAACTTCCTAGTGTTCAAAGTGTACTTCATGCCAGAGATTCCCCACATCTTTGTTCATGCCCTCTCTTCTGACCCTGCTTTGTTTATCCTAAAGTTCAAAGAATGCTTATGTAGCAAGCTGCATATGCAACTGAAACAAATGTGAAGGAAAACCATTGTTAGTATGAATTGAATTTGTGGAGAAAAATTTACTCTAGAAAAGTGTAACATAGGTAACAGAAGAGGTACAGATAAGTATGTTAATTCCTGTCACTAATGGGTAATAGGCATTTAAATTTAATAAAATTATTTATTGCATTTCTTTAACTCTTCGTGAGTTCTGGCTCTTGTCGTGGCCATATTTAATTTATTTAAATGTTCTTAAGATTCAAGAAAAGTTTTTCTTTAGGTTTACCAGATCCCCAGGCAACATTATATCATATTACTGTAGTCTTTTCTTGGGTTGCCTGGGAAGTCATGATGCACTTGTGCAGAATCCCGAGGACCTAACACATTGTTTAGTGTTTGAGTTTGTATCTACTTGTATATAGGTTTGAATTTTCCCCTAAGTACCTTATGTTACTCTCTGAGTATAGTGCTTTTTGAGATACACATCTGTATATGAAATAACCACAGAAAATACAATTCATTTTTGGGGGAGGGTGGGGAGGTTTTTGCTATAGGGCACATGCACTTGCCAGAAAGCCAGACAGACAGAAAGTGAGAAATCACCCCCCAGGGGGGATGTTCACGCCACAGTCCCTTCTCCATTTTCCTCTCGGGATCTTGGGCACGCACGCACACATGCCTAGCGTGAGTTTAAGCCACCAGGTCCGGGACTTGAACTACATGGGAGTCCAGTGACGTAGCCATTATGCCATCTACTGGTCCCAATTCATTGTTTTAAAGTGTGTAATTCATAGGTTTTTAGTACGTTCACATTGTCATTATCAAATTGCAGAATATTTGCATCACCCCAGAATCTCCTCATCCATTAGCAATCACTACCATTTCCCCCTGCTCTCAGCCATTGGCAACCACTAACATACTTTCCATCTGTGAATTTGCCTATTCTGGACATTTCAGTTTATTAAAAAAAGATGTGTGGGGTGATTTTAAATAGAAAACTATTTAGAAGACCAGCAGGTGGTGTGGTGGTTAAGGCGCTAGACACTCCCACATGGCTGACCATGGTTCAAGTCCTGGATCTGGTGGCTTGCCTTCTCACTTTCTCTCTTTCTTTCTCTCTCTCTGTTTCTCTTTATCTTGTCAAATTAAAATAAAATAAATGAATAAATAAAATTAAATTAAAATAATTCTTAAAAAAAGAAAACTGTCTATTTACATCCAATAGCTGCGCTCATAGATAAGTTTTAGTGAGAATGTGTTAAACGATTGATGTTTGTAAGTGGACATGGATTGATAGACAGGAAGGGGCAAGCATAAACAAGAAATGATGAATTTGAGGCACGCAGGTAATTTGACTTGTTTGAGATTTAGCTTCTCCTTAGATCTATCTGATCCAGGGAGAAATAAATAATAAATATGATTTTTTTTTTTTTTCTATTTCCATCTAGTCTGTGGCTCCAGCAGCCTTGTTCCTGGCAGCTAAAGTAGAGGAGCAGCCAAAAAAATTGGAACATGTCATCAAAGTGGCACATACTTGTCTCCATCCGCAGGAGTCCCTTCCTGATACTAGGAGTGAGGTAGGAGATTAATTCCTCATCTTTATTTATTTTAATCATAACAATCTTGTAATTTTGATTTATGAAGTTTGAATGGGAGCTGTTAAAGAATCTTTTAGTGTTTGTTTTTTCCTCAACAAAAAAATCGTGTAAGTTTTATGGCAAAAGCTAGTTGTGTTTGTTGTAGTAAAATTGGAAAATGCAGAAAAACAAAGAAGAAAACATATTACCTACATATATTTTGGGCCACCTAAACACATATATAAAAGCATCACTATTGTTTCCAGACTTCTATTTATTTATTTATTTATTGTTTTGCTGTAGGGTGTGTACACTCATGAAAGAGAAAAGGAGAGAGAGAGGGAGAAGGAGAAGGAAAGTGGGAAATCACCCCTCGGTCACACCACAATCTCTTCTCCATTCTCTTGAGATTTGGGGCAAACACACACACACATGCATGCACATGGGTCTGGCATGAGTTTCAAGCCACTGGGTTTGGGACTTTAACCTTGCATTCTGTCATGTGGAATCCAGTGCCATAACCTCCCTGCCACCTGCTGGCTTGAACTACAGTAATGTTAAGTCCTCGTCAGACATACTTTAATAATAAAGTTAAGTAGAACATTAGCTGTAGTATAAGTTTCTTAACTCCTAACCCACTTTCATTCTCCTAGACCAGGGCTGCCCAATAGAAACATAATGGGAGCCACATGTATAAACTTAACTTTTCAGTAAACTTAAAAATACTCGTTAAAGGGGACCAGCAGTTAGCGTAATGGCTGGGTCGCTGGGCTCCCATGTAGTCGACTGCTGTTCAAGTCCTGGACCTGGTGGCTTAAAACTCACACCGAGCGTGTGTGCGTGTGTGCCCAAGATCCCAAGGGGAGAATGGAGGAGAAGGATTGCAGCGTGGCCGTCCCCTCTGGGGGGTGATTTCTTGCTTTCTGTCTCTCTGTCTCTCTCTCTGTCTGTCTGGCGAGCGCACGCACCCTGTAGCAAAAATCTCTCTCAAAAAAAAAAAAAACATTAAAAAAGGGAAATTAATAATTTATTTACCCAGTATATTTGAAGTATTATCATTTTAGCATGTAGTATTAAAGTTATTCATGAGTATTTATATTCTTTTTAATGAAATCTTTAAAATCTGTGTATATTTTGCAGTTATTGGACAATTCTGTTTAACTACATTCCAGGTGCTTAGTATCCCCAGGTGGCTGTCTAGTGGCTATAGTTTTATTTTTGTTTGTTTATTTTTTCATTGCCAGAAGGTGTGTATGCTTGCTAGAGAGGGAAGGTGATCATCCCACAATGAGGCACGATCACAGTATGATTCTTTTTCCTCCATTTCTCCATCCTGCCAGGGTTTTGGGCACACATGCACACATGCCCAGCATATTTTTCTTTTCTTTTTTTTTTTTGGAGAGGTTTTTGCTATAGGGCATGTGTGTTTGACAGAAATACAGAGAGAGACAGAGAGACAGAAAGCGAGAAATCACTCCCTGGGGAGGATGGTCACGCCGCAATCCCTTCTCTTCCATTCTCCTCTCAGGATCTTGGCCATGCATGCACACGCTCCCGGTGTAAGTTTAAGCCACCGCGTCTGGGACTCGAACCGCGGTCGACTATGTGGGAGTCCAGCGACATAGCCATTACACCAACTGCTGGTCCCCATATTTCTCAAGCTTCCAGAGCTGGGATTCAAACTGCAGTCCACCGTGTGGGATCTGACTTTCTCTGCACAGTGCTTAACCCCTGTACTGTGGGACTGGCCCTATTCTATTTTCTTTTTAACTCTATGGTAATTTTTACAAACATTACCCCAAAAGGAAAAGATTTAGCAGGAGTCAGATATTTGATATCAGTTATATGCCTGTAGTACCATAGGAAGATTCCTCAAATGCATTTTGAAGATACCATAAAGGAGCAATTTAAATTTTCTTGTGTCTAAGTCACATGAACTATATAAATTTAGTTTTTATTTATTTTAGTTTTGCTATAGGACACTTGTACTTTCCAGAGAGAGACAGAGAAAGGAGGAGGGAAAGTGAGAATGCACCCCCTGAGGAGAATGGTCAGGTAGCAATCCTTTTTCTTCTGTTCTCCTCTTGGGATTTTGGGCATGCATGCACATATGCCTGGATTGTTGTCAAGCAGTTGGGTCAGGAACTTGAACTATGTAATTGGCCATGTGGAATCCAGCCATCTTTACCACTATGCCACTGGCTGGCCCCATGAACTTTAAAACTTAAAATATCAATAGCAATCAATATCCTTTTTTTTTTTTTTTTTGCTATAGGGTCTGTGTGCTCATCAGAGAGACACAGAGACAGAAAGTGAGAAATCACTCCCCAGTGGTGATGGCCATGCCACAGTCTCGTCTCCATTCTCTCAGGATTTTGGGCATGCATATACATGCGCCTGGTGTGAGTTTTAAGCCTCTGGGTCCAGGACTTGAACCATGGTCAATTACGTGGGAGTTCAGTAATGTAACCATTACACTATCTGCTGGTCACAGCAATCAATTTTCAAATGAGTTAACTGCTTTTTTTTTGGTGACCATATATGAATAAATTTTGCTACAATCATCACTTTCCTTATTTATTTTTTTAAGGCAAATCTGTACTGAATAGGGATAAGGATTGTATTCAGCTCCTACTCTGCCTTCTAATTTTTCTCCTGCCTTTTATTGTTTTGGTTTTCCTGGGAGGGATTGTAAAAATTACTTCTACTTTATATATTATGGTATTGTTTTATTTGTTTTTGTTATTATTTCCCCCTAGAGTCATGTGTGCTTGTCAGAAAGAGAGAGAGAGACTGAGTGAGCAGCCCCTTATGGAGGATGAGTATATTGCCATCTCTTTTCTCTCTTTCTTGGGATTTTGGATACACATGGCACACATGCCCAGTATGTTTTACAAGCCATAGGGTCTGGGACTCAAACCTAGCAGTCAGCCATGTGGGATCCAGCCATCTAGACTGCCATTCCACTGGGTGGCCCTAAATTGTGCCTTTTTGGGGGATAATTTCTCTGTCTTCTCACATACAGGCTTATCTTCAACAAGTTCAAGATCTGGTGATTTTAGAAAGTATAATTTTGCAGACTTTAGGTAAGTTTATTTTCCTCTGAGACATTAAAAAAAAAGTATGAATATAATGATTTGGTTTTAAAATGTGCAAAAGAGAAAAGGAAAAAATCCCCTGTGAAGGTTTTTGTATAATGTCCATCTGTTTCTAGATTATACTGGTTGTGTAACTCAGAATTTAACCCTGCCCTGTATAGTAGACAGAATGTAGGTACAACTATCTTTGAAGTGAAAGTTAGCAGGTTTTTGTTTTTTCTTCTTTTTAGGGTTCATGATTTTTTTTTTAAGGTTTGTGAAGTTTTACCCTGAAAATTAATGGGAAAAACTTACTAAGGAACTTTTTTTTCTTCCTTAAATTGTTATGGTCCATCCTTGAATTTAGAAAACAGCTTTTGTCTTTAAAATTGGTAACTAGTGTTTGGAACAGACAAGTGGAAGTAGGAGTCAAGTTGTAGTGGTTGCTTGGGTAGCTGTGGCAGTGTTCTTTTGTTAGCAATTATTATTTTCAGAGAGGCTGCCTTTAAGAGCTTAACAAAAACAGAAATAAAGGTTTTTTTTCTTGGGCTGGCCCCTTAGCTCAGTGGTTAAAAGAGCTGTGTCCTACATGGCCAACCATAGTTTGAATCTTCACCCCATTTTTTTTCAGGCCACTGGGGCCAGGATTTAAACTGTGGTGAGCCACGTGGGGTTTGACTCCCTCAACTGTTAGGCTGCAAGGGTGGCCCTTTTATCTAAATGTGAAAACCAGTAAAATTTAGTTTACAGATATCAGCTGTTCTTTTAGAATAATTTACATTATGCACATTTCTCAATAGAATTTCTTGTATCTAGAAAATCATAGTTATATATACTCAAAAGGCAAACATACTCAAAGGTAATTTTTGTAGGCATACTAATTTTCCTTAAGTAATTTTAATTTTTTTTTTTTGAGAGGTTTTTGCCATAGGGCGCTTGCACTCGCCAGACAGACAGAGAGAGACAGAGAGACAGAAAACGAGAAATCACCCCCTAGGGGGGATGGCCACACTGCAATCCCTTCTCCATTCTCCTCTCAGGATCTTGGGCACATATGCACACGCGCCTGGCGTGAGTTTTTAAGCCACCGGGTCCGAGACGCGAACCGTGATCAGCTACATGGGAGTCCAGCGACATAGCCATTATGCTAACTGCTAGTCCCAGTAATTTTAATTTTGTAAAGATTATTTGAGATTGGATAAAATGATCAGTGTTTATTTAAACTGAGTTGATGAAAAGGAATAAAACTGAGGTGAGTGAGTAGGGATTTAAAAAAAATAGCTAACTAAATTTAAAATTTGCTATAGGGCAGGTACACTTGCCGAGAAGAGAGTGAGTGTGAGAGAAAAGTGAGAAAGCACTCCCCTGAATCATGCGCATGCCACAGTCCTTTTCCTCCATTCTCCATTTAGGATTTTATGCCAGCATGCACACATAGGTGGTGGGTTTTTAATGCCTGTGGGTTCAGGACTCAAACTACATAGCCAGCCACATGGGACCCAGGTACTCTAACCACTGGGCCACCTGCTGGCCCAGGGAGTAGATTTAAAAAAATTTTTTTTCCCAAGGTTAAGCTTTAGAAGATACTCATTACTTGAACAACTGCGTCTTCCACCCTGATTGTGTTCTATTATTCCTAAAAAACAAAAGTGTTTTGTATTTAGAGGTTATTGGTTCTTCAGTGGTTTTGATACCTTCTAGCTCAGAGTAGGTACTATGTGTCTTAAAGGGTATGATTCGTACTTTGTGATGCTTACCTTCTGAACAGCAATTTTGGGGGAAGGAAATGAGGGAGACCTTTAATGATGATAAAAGAAGTATAAAATGTCTTGAATATTTTCAGCTTTTAAACCAGCTAATTTTTTATTTTAAGGCTTTGAACTAACAATTGATCACCCACATACACATGTGGTAAAGTGCACTCAGCTTGTTCGAGGTAAGGAATCCCAACTTGAGATGACTGTCTTGAGTTGTTTTACTATTTAGAAACTGATTTGCTGTGTACAAATACATAACAGTTGCTTTGGCCTAAAGTTAAACTGAAAAGTCTCCTTGGCATAAGTCAGAGTGACTGGTTCTGACTTGGAGTTTTTTTGTTGGGTTCTTATGATGTTTTTAATGATCTCCAGTTAAAGAGAGTTTACCTCTTAAAGAGTGTGCCGTAATCCTCTCTCTTTCATTTCTCCATCTCTTCAGGATTTGGGGCACACATGCAGACACACCCAGTATGTTTTCAGGTTGCTGGGACCAGGATTTGAACTGTGGCCAGCCTTGTGGGATCCAGGTCCCTTAACCACACTATGGTATTGACCAGCCCAAAGCAGCAAAGCAACATAATTATTTAATATTAAAATTAAAAATCATGGTCTGTCTTCTTTGGTAGATTGTTATTATCAGAAGGTCAGAGACCATATCTGCCTCATTTACATATTTGTACTACCTTGCTAGTATTAAATGTTTACTAAATATTGAGAGTGAATGAAACCAATCACTTTTTTACTCTTTCAAACTTTCCCTTTTTTATTTTTTAGCAAGCAAGGACTTGGCACAGACTTCTTACTTCATGGCAACCAACAGGTTTATATTTTAATTTTTTTCTTCTTTCTGTTTTTTGGGATAGGACTTCACTTGGGTTAGAATTGTTACCTTTTGAGGAATATACAGAACCTTAGTAAACTAGAACATAGGCTCAGGCATGGAAATGATCTGTGTTGCAGGTCATTACAGACAAATCTTTGGTGAATGTTGATTTTTCTGCACAGTTTTCATGTCGTACCTTAAATTTCTGTGGTACTTCTTCATTTAATTTAGTATTGATTCTTCAATAGTGTACTCATTTGTAACTTTGCTTTCAAATATCTGAGAGCACAGTTCTGAAACTTGAGGTAAATTTAAGGCTCATTGATAGTGACTACTAATCTGATGTGGGGGATTCAAGAATAATTATGATGTTTTAAAAGACTTTTTTTCCCCCATTGCTCCCACTTATGTGTATATAGAGCTACAATACTTTTTTTTTCTCTTTTATAACATGTTATCACGACATAACTTGTTTTACCAAATTACTTGCTTCCTCATTTCTTTTTCTTTTTTTCTTTTTTTGGAGAGGTTTTTGCAATAGGGCATGTGCGCTCGCCAGAAAGACAGAGACAGACAGAGAGACAGAAAGCGAGAAATCACCCCCCAGGGGGATGGCCACACCGCAATCCCTTCTCCTCTATTCTCCTCTCCGGATCTTGGGCATGCACACACATGTGCCTGGCGTGAGTTTAAGCCACCCGGTCCGGGACTCGAACCACAGTCGACTACATGAGAGTCTAGCGACATAGCCGTTACATGAACTGCTGGTCCCTTGCTTACTCATTTCTGATCTCCAATATTGTTTATACATGGAAATAAAAAAACCTGTAACTGTCAGTCTATTTTTAAAAATTTGCTGTAGACTGCATGTACTCACTGGAAAGACATGGGGGAGGGGTGGTAGAAAGAAAGTGAAGAAAGCACCTTTTGGGGGAATGGCCGTGCTGCAGTCCCCTATCCATTCTCTTGGAATTTTGGGTATGCATGCACACACACCTGGCATGTTTTTCAAGCTTCTGGGCACAGAACTTAAACCTCCTTTGGCCATGTGGGATCCAGCTGTCTTAACCACCTTATTACTGGTTGGTCCCAAGAAGTTCATTTTTATAATCTGATAAATGTTTGAAATAAATTACCAATCAAACGTGTTCACACTTGAGGTAGTATTTATTACTATTTATTATTATTATTTTAAATTGATCAGAACTGTGATTGACAAAAGATAATTTTTAGGATATTTCCTTATGTGTTTGATTTAGGGATCACACACATGAAAATACTTGTAATTTTCCTTATGGTCTAAGCTTATTCTCAGGATAATAGATGATGAACATTAACTTTGGGACTTGGATATTGGTCCAAGAGTCAGTGTTTTTAAAAACCTAAGAACTGGGGCTGGCAAGTGGCATGGTGGTTAAGGGCCCTGGACTCCCACATGGTTGATCATGGTTCAAGTCCCAGACCTGGCAGCTTGCTTTCTCTGTCTCTCTCTTCCTGTCCCTCTCCAATCAAATTAAAATAAATGAGTCAGCAGGTGGCATGGTGGTTAAGGTGCTGGAATTCCCACATGACTGATCATGGTTCGAGTCCCAGACCTGGTAGCTTGCTTTCTCACTCTCACTCTCTTTCTCTCTCTGTCTTTGGCAAAATTCATGTGAAAAATAATAATGACAATAATAAATAAATAATTCTTTAAAAAAATAAATAAGTAAAGTAAGTTAAAAAAAATCTAAGGGGGACCAGCAGTTTGGTGTAATGGCTATGTCTCTGGACTACCATGTAGTCAACCGCAGTTTGACTCCCAGATTCGGTAGCTTAAACTCACACTGGGCTCATGTGTGAGTGTACCCAAGATCCCGAGAGGAGAAAGGAGGAGAAGGGATTGCGGCATGGCCATCTCCCCAGGGAGTGATTTCTCACTTTCTGTCTCTCTCTGTCTTTCCGGTGAGCGCATGTGCTCTATAGCAAAAACCTCTCCAAAAAAAATCTTAAGAACCTAGACTTTTTTTGTTGGTACTATTTTTGGTCCTGGTTGATGCGTGGATGGAGTAATGTATAGTTAAGAAATTTAGAAATGTTATCTTAACAGGTGGGTTAGTAGAAATATCATATTAAGTTTCTTGCCCTTCTCATGCTCCTGATTTTTAGACTTTTTTTTTTTTTTTTTTTTTTTAATAGTGGAGAGTTTTAGCTTTGGGTTGAGAATTGAGAGCTCATGACACTCTCTGTTTCCTTCCCTCTGGTGTCAGCCTGCATTTGACCACATTTAGCCTGCAGTACACACCTCCTGTGGTGGCCTGTGTCTGCATTCATCTGGCTTGCAAGTGGTCCAACTGGGAGATCCCAGTATCAACTGACGGGAAGCACTGGTGGGAGTATGTTGACGCCACTGTGACCTTGGAACTTTTAGATGGTAAGTTTTAGAGCAAGGGACTTGAAAACTACTTAATCTTGATCTGTCACATATCTAGTCAAAGGTGACTTGATTTAGATGAAACTAGTCAGTGAGTTGAGGTTACTCTTATTTCATTACTTCTGTCTCTTAGAGTCTTTCTTGAATGTTCTGTTTTATTTGTAGAGCTGACACATGAATTTCTACAGATTCTGGAGAAAACTCCCAACAGACTCAAACGCATTCGGAATTGGAGGGTAAGAATTATTGCTGTCAGCTCCTGAAACAAAACCAGTTTCTTCTTTTGACTGCATTAGTAAAGATTACCAGAAATGGATATGTATCTTAGGTTTGGAATTTCCCTTTTTGTAGTTACATAATGATAATGACATCATAGCTTGGATGCTGGCCTGGAAGTCAGTGGCTGCAGGCAATAGCAGAATTTGCTTTGTGTTATGCAACTCCTACGATAATGGTTTATTTGGTCAACAACATTGGTTGGGTACTTTTTGTGTGGATACTGTTAGAGAAAAAAAACATGACTTCTCTTAGAATATTGGCTTCTGGTAGAGACAGGACAAAAGATTTTAAGGATTAAACTGGTGGTGTCTTTTTTTTTTTTTTTTTTTGCGATTGAGCACATGTACTAGTTGGTGAGAGACAAAAAGCAAGAGAGGAAAAATGAGAAATCATCCTCTAGGGGGAATGGCTATGCTGTAATCCCTTCTCCATTCTCCTTTCAGGATCTTGAGCATGCATACATGAACAACTGATGTGATTTTCAAGATGCTGGGTCTGGGACTCAAACCACAGAGGCAGTATATGGGATCCAGCTGCCTTAACCTCCATGGCACCTACTAGCCTGCCATTACTCAATTTTAACAAGGACTTAAAATTTTTCCTTTTATATAAATTGTGATCTAAGTTGTAGTTCAAATATTTTTCAAAGTCTTGCTTGTGAATAGTGGGATCGTTCCTTTTTTTCCTGTGTCAGAAAGTCTTTTAAAATGGTTCTGAGTTCAGCAGATGGCATGGTGCTTAAGATATTGGACTCCCACATGGTCGAACGTGGTTTGAGTCCTGGACCTGGCGGCTTGCTTTCTCACCACCTCGCCCCCCGCCCCCATGTGGGCACACATGCCCTGTAGCAAATTTAAAAATAATAATGATAAATAAAATTAAATAAATCTTAAAAAAAAAAAAAAAAGGTTTCCTCAATTCTCACACTGACAAGCTTAATTCCATTCTTCTGAGCTGAGTGAGTTGGGAAAAATGAGTTTGCCTCTTAGAAGCTAATAGTTAGAGGGACCCGCAGATGGTTTAATGGTTAAGTTGATACACTCCCACGTTGTTGACCATGGTTTGAGTCCTGGACCTGATGGCTTAAAACTTGGGGGCTGGTAGGTGGTGTGGAGGTTAAGGTGCTGGGTTCCCACAGGGTGGACCGCAGTTCAAGTCTTGGATCGAGCAGGTTGCTCTCTTACTTTCTCTCTCTCTTTCCTTCTCTTATCAAATTAAATAATAATAATAATAATAATAATAAAATAACTTGATTTATTTACTTAAATTTGACCAGTGAGGGACACAGAGAGAGAGGGGGAAAATGAGTAAACAAATTGCCAGGTCTGGGACTTGAACCACAGTTGAACACATAGGAGTCCAGTGCTCTTAACCACCATGCCATCTACTGCCCTGCAAAAATCTTTCTTAAAAAAGAAAAGAGTTAGGGGGCCGGCAGGTGGCGTGGTGGTTAAGGGCGCCGGACATGGCTGTCTGCAGTTGAGTTTCGTACTTGGTGGCTTGCTTTCTCACTTTCTCTGTTTCTTGCTCTCGTACTATCCCTCTCTGGTCAAATTAAAGTAAATAAATAAATAAAGTTAAATAAAATAATTCTTTAAAAGGAAAGGAAAAGAGTTAGTAGCTTGAAAGCAAGCATATAGCTCATCTTTTACTGTCATATCACACCTCACCAAAATTTCTAGAATTTGTTTGTGGGACTAATGATAATCACTCATAAGAAGACAAATATTCGTGAGTGATTTTTAGATAAGCCCAGTTTTTTTATTGTTTTTGTCTTGTAACATCAATAGAAATTGCTGTGGCTTGAAGGTTTTAAAAATCTAATTATTTTGTTGCTGATACTTACTGGATTTCACATTAGGGTAGCTTCCTGCTTATGGCCTATTCAGAAATTACAGTGTTGCAGCAGGTACAGTTACTCATCTCTGTATTTTTCTATTTAATAAATTACATGAAGTGAGCAGATGTTTTTTGCTTCATTCTAGGCATGCCTGGCTGCTAGGAAAACAAAAGCAGATGACCGAGGAGCAGATGAAAACACTTCGGATCAGACAATCCTCAATATGATTTCCCAGAGCTCTTCC
>NW_006205509.1:3188783-3197837 GCF_000334495.1 Tupaia belangeri chinensis
CTCTTCCGACACAACTATTGCAGGTTTAATGAGCATGTCAACTTCCTCTACAAGTGCAGTGCCTTCCCTTCCAGTTGCTGAAGAGTCATCTAGCAATTTAAGCAGTGTGGAGATGTTGCAGGGCGAGCGTTGGCTGTCCTCCCAACCTCCTTTTAAACTAGAACCTACTCAGGGTCATCGGACTAGTGAGAATTTAGCACTTATAGGAGTTGACCATTCCTTGCAACAGGATGGTTCAAACACGTTTATTTCCCAGAAGCAGAGTAGTAAGAGTGTGCCATCAGCTAAAGTATCCCTGAAAGAATACCGTGCAAAGCATGCAGAGGAGTTGGCTGCCCAGAAGAGGCAGCTGGAGAACATGGAGGCCAATGTGAAATCACAGTATGCGTATGCTGCACAGAATCTCCTTTCTCACCATGACAGCCATTCTTCCGTTATTCTGAAGATGCCCATGGAGGGCTCAGAAAACCCTGAACGGAATTTTCTGGAAAAGGGTGATAAAACAGCTCTCAAAATGCGAATCCCAGTGGCAGGTGGAGATAAAGCTGCCTCTTCAAAACCAGAAGAGATAAAAATGCGCATTAAAGTTCATACTGCAGCTGACAAACACAATTCTGTAGAAGACAGTGTCACAAAGAGCCGAGAGCACAAAGAAAAGCACAAGACTCATCCTTCTAATCATCACCATCATAATCACCATTCACACAAGCACTCTCACTCACAGCTTCCAGCTGGTACTGGGAACAAACGTCCAGGTGATCCAAAACATAGCAGTCAGACCAGCACCGTAGCCCACAAAACCTATAGCTTGTCCAGTTCTTTTTCTTCTTCCAGTTCTACTCGTAAAAGGCCCCCTCCTGAAGAAACTGGAGGGGCAGTGTTTGATCATCCAGCCAAGATTGCCAAGAGTACTAAATCTTCCATAAATTTCCCTTTCCCTCCCCTCCCTACAATGGCCCAGTTGCCTGGGCATAGCTCAGACACAAGTGGCCTTCCCTTTTCACAGCCTAGCTGTAAAACTCGAGTTCCTCATGGGAAACTGGATAAAGGTCCCACTGGGGCCAATGGTCACAACACAACTCAGACAATAGACTATCAAGATACTGTGAATATGCTTCATTCCCTGCTCAGTGCCCAGGGTGTTCAGCCCACTCAGCCCCCTGCTTTTGAATTTGTTCATTCTTATGGTGAATATCTGAATCCACGGGGTGGTGGAATCTCCTCCAGATCTGCCAATACAGACAAACCCAGGCCACCACCTCTACCATCAGAACCTCCTCCACCACTGCCACCCCTTCCTAAGTGAAAAAACAAGAAGAGGAGAAAAAAATTGTTTAAAAAAACATCCCCCACTTCCTCTCTTTTTTGACTACTGATTCTGGACTAAGAAAATTACTTCCCTTATGAAATACTCATCCTTCTTGGACTAGGGAATAAATTGATACTGGGATGTAGGTGGGAGGGTAGTGGAGGGTCTTGGTTATTATATCCGCTGCCTCATACATTTAACTATTTTATTACAATTTTTACTGGTATCAAGAGTTGGGAATGTGTTGAAGCTGTGAAGGATTAAGAACACTTTTTCTATTCTTAGCCCCTCCACCTCCTAATTAGGTTGATTGGAGTTGATGTCTTCCCTCTTCTTGCCAGAACTGAAACATGGAAGGTTTGTTTTATCAGTGTGGATCTTTTTGATATTTAATATATCAGAAGAGTGGAAGTATTTAAACGTCAAAATCTTTTCAGAGACTTTAAAAAAATAATTTAAAGAGAGTAAGTTATCTTTTCAGTTTTTTTTTTTTTTTTTTACATATAATTGGGGAAGGGATAGGGATTTTGCTGTGTGTATGAGATACATAGCAGTGACTCCTGGGGGGGTTGGGATTGGAGGGTGGGAATGTGTGTAGGGTGGGTGGGAACGTAGGCTTTTGGCTGAGTTCTGAAATAGGCTCTGACCACTTGAAGTGTTGAGTCCTTTAAGTTTATATGTAAATGTGGGCATGTATGTTTTTTACAGGTGTGTGTGCGTGTGCGTGTGCGTGCAAGAATCATGTTTTATCTTTCCCTCCTGGTCCTTTACCATTTTCACTTCCCCAGTCTACTAGAGGGAACATGGTTGGTCTTGAGAACATGAAGGAAGAGGCATGCATTTGACTCTGTATTTTCCCCTTTCCTTATGTTGTAATTCAGTAGTAGCTCTAATTTCTCCTTTGGACATCCTCAGCCAATGGCCTGACTCTTAACTCCATTATGAAAACTTCCTTCTTACCCTCTGTCCCCTTTTTTTGTTTTGATGCAGAACAGAGTTGGGGTTGATGAAGAGGGCTTGGAGAGCAAGGCCATTTTCTGCCCTACAGAATTGGGTGTGGCTTTCAAGTTGGGCTCTGGGAAAGTGTTCAAACGAGAGCAATGATTAAGGGTCTCTGAAGGCAAGGGGGGAATGTGCTATTTCCTTCCTGTGAAAGCCCAGACTGTGTGAATAGTTCTGGGAGAAGTCATGGACCTGGAGGATACTAAAAACAATGAAATAGTGATTTGGAATTTTTATGACATTGTATTTTTAAATTACATTATGAATGTAAGACTTGCTTTTTTATTTGTGTGTTTGAAGGGAAGCAGATGCATTCTCAAGTTTTTGCAGCCTATATGACTTCAGAGGTTGGAGATTGTGGTTTTTAACAGTACTGGTTTCACAAGAGTGAGCAGGTCTCACCAGTAGATACATTTCAGTTATCCATCTTTGGTGGCTTAGAGTCTGGACTGGTTTTTAAAATTTTTAAGATTCCTTTAAAAATCAGGTCAGGAGTCCTGTTACGGGACCTGATGATCCCACATACTAAGAGTGAACATTTTTGATGTGGAAAGTAATCTTTCACAAAATCTGACTGCAAAGAATTTTAAACCAAACTGTCTACCTGAAAATACCACCTAGCCACAGGTCATTTGATGTGATACTCTCTTTGTATTCATGGCATTTTTTTTTTTGCTATGGAAAATATGGTGCAATTTGGACTTGTCCTCTTTTAATGCAGCTTTCATCATGCCAGGTAGCCTTTAGGAAGACATTGAATTCTTCTTTGGTAGTAATAGAGGGACAGGAGTTGTACATGTGCTGCTGCTTGCCAGGAACAGGTTGGGGAGAAAACTGAGGCAGTTGATGATGTCCTTTCCTAAAATAAGAATGTATTTGCAGGCAGGAGTAAACCTTAACTGAAGGTGAATTAGTTTCCTGTATCTCTGTGTGTTTGGACTGTCTAGTGTGCTTGCCATTGCTGTGCAAAGTAAGGAGCTCTCTGCTGACCTGTAAACTGGTAATACTACTATCCTTGGAATGTTACTTCATTTTCGTAGGTGACATTTTCTTCTTTCTTCTTGATACTTTCCTGTGTTGTACCAGATAATTGGTAGACGTGTGGCTGTGTTTTCTAAAAGTTAGGCTTGCTATTTGTTTAAATTTTGTTTGGTAGAGTCTGCTTCCTTTCCTGGGAATATGCCATTTAGTTTGCATTTGTATCTTTGTCAGATTGGTGATCACTAATTGTGAAATGTCTTTTCCAGCTTTTAACTATTCTCATCAAGTGTCACATAATTTTCTAATCCTACATACGTCCTAACCACAGAGGCGAATACTCACTTGGCCTCATCGCAGTTCTCTATGTATGTGCAGTTAGGTTCCTTAGAACTTCGTTAGGAGTAAGCTATAAAAAAGTGCTTTCTATGGCCCAAAAGCTGCTTTATGCTTTGTAGTCTGGGTTTTGTACTAGTAGATTATTGTCGATGCAAGCCAGTTTAGAGACTTTTCTGTATTAATGCCTGCTGATACTGTAGATAGCTACAGTGTCTGCTTTAAGATCTGTGCATATGTCATGAACCTCCTTTAGAGTTCTTTGTGAAGCTGCTGCATTGTCTTTGGGTTAGGATATGTGCCTGTCAACTAACATGCATATTATCCAAATTCCATAAACTTAGTAAGGTTTCTAAGGGTTATGTGGTTTATGAGTCCTGTGTGTCTCCCCTACCCTCACATCTTCAAAAAGTGAGATATGGGATTTATACATCCGAAGTTAGTTTAGTAAACATGTTTTTTTATTCTTCCTTTAACCTAGACTGTCAAGGATAAGCGATGGTAATAAGCAGGCCTGGAGCCTCAAGTTCTGTAAATCTCATTCCTAAAACTGCTTGACTTTCATGTTGTCAGGAACAAGTACCTGTGGATTGTCCTTAGGGCTTTTAATCAGATTCCTGTGTTGCTTTTAGCTGAATCTAGTGAAGCATTAATCTAAAGCCAAATTGGTTTCCTGCAGTATCAGTTACACTTTTTGGGCTTAGGAACTCTACTTAGTGTTAGTTCAGTCTTAGTCATAAATCAGTGTATTTCCCTATCAGAGACACTTAGCTTCTTTATCCTTTTTGAAAAATAATTTTAGTGTTTTGATTTTGTGTATCGTACATAATTCTGTATTACTGGCTTCACCAGTGTTTATATAAAAATGTTAAATCTCCATTGCGAACAGTAGTAGACTGGGATATAGAAATAAAATCATGGTAACATCACTGCTGGGTTTCCTTAATTAAGCCCATTGCTACTAATTTCCCCCCTTTTCAAAGTGTATAGCCCCCATAACTTGCTGTAGACAAAAGCAATAAGAGGGATGCTATTTATCTCACTCTGGTCGGATATTACTCATGTCTGTGTTTCCCTTATTTTGGGAACTGATTTTTTTTTTTTTTGAGCAGATTTTTCTTTTGTTATTTTGATACATTTAATGCTAGGAAAAGGGAGACTAGAATATCTTGAAGTTGGAATATAAATATTTGAGCTTGGAGAATTTAAGCTGTCTGTGCAGCCCATCAGATGGTAAGAAATAGCCCTCTGCAGTCCCATTAAATTTTGAGTGACTTTGTTACCGCCCACAATATTTTATGTCGCTGCTTATTAACACTCAGATTTTAACTGATTGCTTGCTCCTGATGGTTTAGGAAGTGTTCATGCTGCACCACATAGTCAAGTTTTGCCTTTTTATCCCTTTGTGGATGTGAGTTTGCAACATGCCAGGTGCTGTAATCCTACTTGATAGAGTGGTCTGGAATGAGAATTATTTTTTAAATAGAGAGCTATCCATTTTAGTGTTTCTAAAGTTTTCATATGAATTTGGCATTGGAAAAGAGAAAGAAAGAAAGAGAATGTTTGCTAAAAAGCAATATCTGTTCTTCTGCCTTGTGAATGTATTCCTGGCTGAATGAAGAGACTCTTGGGCTTTGTGTTAACACTTTAAGCATGGAGAGGAATGCTTGACAGCATGCTAATCGAAGCCAGAGCAAGTGTGTCTCCATCAGGTAATCAGGAAGTCATCGGTTGAAAGCCTAGGAACTGATTAGTTGTTGATTATAGTGGAATTGGTTATAAGGTGGAAGTGCTGGCTAGCTTAAGCACCCAAAGAAAAAATGCCGCAGTCTAATTTAGTGTTAACCTAGGTTTTTTAATTTGAGACTGACCTTTTTCCCACCCTACTTCACACCTAAAACTGTCTGTTTACTTACCAGACCAAAGAGCAAAAAGGACAAAAAATAAATAAATAAAAAACACTTTACCAATCTTTGTCACTCAGGTACAATTTTGTGGTGTGATTTTTGTTTATTTTCTTTATTGCTCTTAAGAGTCCTTTGTCAGCATATTCTGCCATTGGCTCTGTCCTCCTTGGGGCATCTCTGTTCTGGATGGTACCCTGGGGTCTCTACTACTGTTATGTGAATGAAGGGGTGTAAGTGACCGTTACAGTAAGGGCTCTTTGTAAAAAATAAAAAACTTTAAAAAAAATTTAAAAAGTATGTTGTATACATTTTATAGTCTGGCTATCAGTTTGATATCTTGCTGTCAAGTATGTTTCTCAATCTGTATTTATCCATCTCATCAATAAATGTTAATGATAAACACTCATTTGAATGTTATGTTTACTGTGCCTTCAAATTAGTTCTTAGTCATAACCTGTCATTTTATTGATAGGATTACAACTGTGCTTCCATTTTGATACTCTTTTTTTGCAGGGGGTGGTTAGATTTTTGCCATAGGGTATGTTCACTTGCTTCAGAGACAGGAAGACAGAAAGTGAGAAATCACCTCCTGGGGGGATGGCCATGCCACAGTCCCTTCTCCTCCATTGTCCTCTCAGGAGTTTGGGCACACATGCACAGGTGCTTGGTGTGAGTTTTAAGCCACCGGGTCTGAAACTCAAACTGAGGTCAACTACATGGGAGTCCAGTGACATAACCATTACGCCATCTACTGGTCCCAGAAGTGTGTGTTTTATTATGGAAGGGCCTGTGGTAGTTGAGTCCACTGGAAAGACCTAAAAATTCGTCATCACAATGAATCTGGTAGTTAAAATATGCTGTAGTTGAGGGAAAAAACCCTATTGTATGTATACCTGGAAGAATAAATTGTACGCGCAGAAAATTATCGCTGCTTATCTAGCAAGCACTATCAACATGATTCATAATTGTAAACTTGGATCTTTGAAAAATTAATGTTAATATCAACAGTAATGCATTTAAATATGTTCTGAAGATGGAAATTCACTTTTTTGAGAGATCTTTGCTATAGTGCACATGTGTTTGCCAGAGAGAAAGAGAGAGAGACAGAAAGTGAGAAATCACTACCCGGGGGATGGTCATGCCACAATTCCTTCTCCATTCTCTTGGGATTTTGGGCATGCATGTACATGCTCCTGGTGTGAGTTTTAAGTTGCCCAGTCAGGGACTCAAACCATAGTTCACCACATGGGAGTCCAGCAATGTAATCATACATCATCTGCTGGTCCCTGAAAATTCACATTCTTGATGGTAACTGAAAAAATTGATAGTAAATACCCTTATTGATTATGAATACCTTTATCTGGAGACATAATTATATATACAAAGTTAATCTTGTAAGTTACACACTTGAAGGGGGAGAACTTATAAAAGTACTCCATACTTAGAACACAATATTAGCAATAGTTATAGTTGAAAAGCTTTAAGAGAGGGCTGGTCCTGTGGCCTAGTGATTAAGAGAGCTGGATGCCACATGACTAACTTACCTATATTGAATCCCACCCCTGGCAGCTTGAAAAACATGCTCAATGGCTGTGCATGTTAATAAATATTGGCTGAATCACCGGCTTTGTGATGATATGGTGAGAGCTTGTGAAAGTTCTTTTCTTTTTTTTTTTTTTTGGAGAGATTATTTTCACTGTAGGGCGCGTGCGCTCGCCAGACAGAGAGAGACATAGAGACAGAAAGTGAGAAATCACCCCCCAGGGGGGATGGTCACGCCGCAATCCCTTCTCCATTCTCCTCTCGGGATCCTGGGCACGCACGCACACGCGCCCGGCGTGAGTTTTAAGCCACCGGGTCCGGGACACGAACCGCGGTCGACTACGTGGGAGTCCAGTGACATAGCCATTACGCTAACTGCTGGTTCCCGTGAAAGTTCTTTTCTGACACAAAGATTTTCTCTTTTAAGAAATCTTAACTCACTTGCCTTATAGAATCAGCTTGCACTGCTCCAATCTTTTTACTCACCTTTAGGATTAGGCCCCCAAACTCCAAATTTTAAAAAATTCTATTTAAGAATTTATTTTTCCCAGTCTATTTCATTTTATTTATTTACATTCATTCACTGTACGTTAATACAGTGTACAGAAGAGATTTTCCATCCAGGATACACTGTATATTGGCTCAGTCAAGGATATTACCATACATGTTATTGTCAACAAATAATTTTCCATTTCTTGTTTCTCCCCCCCTCCCTCTTCTTGATTCCCTACCTCTCAGCCTCTGCCATTTCTGACCCTCCTCCCACACTGTCTCTGGTATCTACAGTTGTTTTCAATGCCTTTCACCCCCATTTTATTGATTCACTAAAGATGTTTTTTTTTTAACCCTCGTACTATTTTTTATTGTATTTATTTATTTACATGTTTTTCTCTGCTACCATAATGTAAATTTCTTGAGGGCAGAAATGTATCTTCTTAAATATGTCCTATAAACTTAATAAATGTTGAACAAATCGATACAAAACAATGATCATCAAATTATGTAAGCAATCATCTAAACATCTGATTTATAAAAAATGCAATGAGTTTAAAAAATAAAAAGATACAAGTTTTTAAATAAAACAAACATTTTCAAAACAGCATTGAAAAGTAAGTGTACTTGACCATACTCAGCTCATTACACAGCACATAGGCGGACAGAATAATAATTCATGACAAACAGCATGTTTAATGAACTGGCAACAGAGATATTTGGTCAAAGAAAGGCAGAGGAACTTTGTCCTTTAAGAATTAGAACCGAGGGGCTCTGTAATCATCTGGCGTCCGCTCAATGTTGTATCTATGGTTAGAAATGTTCATGATAGGGGAACCAGCAGTTAGCATAATGGCTATGTCGCTGGACCCCCAAGTAGTCAACCATGGTTCGCGTCTCGGACCGGTGGCTTAAATCTCACGCTGGGCGCGTGTGCGTGCGTGCCCAAGATCCCGAGAGGAGAATGGAGGAGAAGGGATTGCGGCGTGACCATCCCCCCTGGGCGGTGATTTCTCGCTTTCTGTCTCTCCGTCTCTCTCTGTCTGTCTGGCGAGTGCACGCGCCCTATAGCGAAAACCTCTCCAAAAAAAAAAAAATGTTCATGATAGGAACTCCTGGATCTTCCGGATTCTTCGTTTAAGGTCTTGGTCAACTGTGGCCACGATGTAACACTTGTGCTGAGTTACTCTCTGTACTAAGCAGTCATCTGCATAGGTTCCTTTATGTGTGCATGGTAATCATTCAAATCTTGGATCCTTAGCGATCCTTAGAACCACTCGATACTTTTGTACCAATTTTTCAATTTCAGCCATTACACAGTCAGTTATACAAGCGATACACTTGGCATACAGACAGTCCATCATCGACTGCACTAAGTCCAGTTTGGCTTTAATGGAAAAGTTGATAAAGTTGGTATCAACCAGGATGTGGTAAGGTGGACCCAGCTGTGTATTATATTGAAAGAATAAGCAGGAAGGGTGTTGGGGG
>NW_006205509.1:3198018-3199660 GCF_000334495.1 Tupaia belangeri chinensis
AAGATCTTAATTTAAAAACTTTCAATAGCAAGCACAGCTGATATATACATATTAATGAATACATGTCTTACTTTAGGCATAAAGCTCAGTGAGTAAAGTGAACATTCTAGGAGCTGGCAGGTGGCATAATGGTTAGGGTGCTGGACTCCCACATGGTTGATGAGGGTTGGAGTCCTGGACCTGGCAGCTTGCTTTCTTATTTTCTCTTATATGCACCCTATAGGAAATAAAAAAAAAAAAAAATAAATAAATAAATAAATAATTCTTCTATTAAAAAAAAAAAAGCAAACATAAAGTAGCACCTAGCTGGGGTTATGCAGCTTACTGCAGTCATTAAATGGGTATTTTTAGAATGTATTTTTTAATTTCAAGAAAACATTTTAGTTTTAATAGATCAAAATCAAAAAATGTTCAGAGAAATTTGCCTAAGACTTAAAGCCAGGCAAAAGGTTAGGATTCAGTTCAAATAGTAGGTAGATGAACCTATCACAGTTGAAGAGAAGACAAAAATTCATAAGTCTGGAAATCAAAGCATAAATCAGTAATGTTTTAGTCAAAAGTAAAAAAATTCTATTTCACCAGTTTAGTCTCATGTAGTGTCTCTTCTATTGAATTTGAAGTGTTGCTGTGGTATGAGCTTTCCATTTAAACTCTGGCAGTTAACATACAACTCCGGACTTGTTCCTAACATTAGGCTGGTCATTCTCATTTTTAAAATTTTTTTATTCTTATTTCTGTGTATCTGGCTTTAGTTTTCCTGGTATAGTACTCCCTTCAGCACTTCTTGGAGAGCTGGTCTGGTGTTGGTAAATTCTTTCAGGTTTTGTTTATCTGAGAATGTTTTTGTCTTTTTTTCCCATATGAAAGATAATCTTGGTAGGTATGGTTTTTTTGGTTGAAATTGTTTTTCACTTAATACTTTGAAAATATTTTCCTTTGTTTCCTTGCTTGCATTGTTTCCGATGAGCTGGCTCACATTAGCCTGATGGGGGGGCCGGCATTAGCCCGATAGGATATCTATTGAAAGTAACTTGAGGTACCAGCAGTTAGCATAATGGCTATGTCGCTAGACTCCCACATAGTCGACTGTGGTTCAGGTCCCGGACCGGTGGCTTAAACTCACGCTGGGCGCGTGTGCATGCGTGTCCAAGATCCCGAGAGGAAAATGGAGGAGAAGGGAGTGTGGCATGGCCATTCCCACTGGGGGATGATTTCTCGCTTTCTGTCTCTCTGTCTCTCTCTGACTTTCTGGCGAGCGCACACCCTATAGCAAAAACCTCTCCAAAAAAAAAAAAAAGTAACTTGATGTTTCTCTTGGCAAATTTAGTATCTTGTCTCAGTCTGTGGTTTTGGTCAATTTGGCTATGATGTATGTGCCTTGAGGAAGATCTTAGGTTGTTTCTATGTGGGATCCTTTGTATTTCTTGGGTCTGGATATTTGAATGCCTCTCTAGGTTTGGAAAATTTTCTTCCAGGATTTCATGGAATAGATTGTCAATGCCCTTATTAGTTTCTTCTGGTGACCCAGATGTCTGGGTGTTTAATGGTATCTAGTATTACTCGTATGTTACTCTCTTTATCTTGGGTTATTTTCTTAGAATTTTTTTAGGTCAGACGTTCTTTTTTTTTTTTTTTTTTTTTT